>NC_041406.2:84961629-85119129 GCF_900747795.2 Erpetoichthys calabaricus | reverse complement strand
TAAAATTCATTAAAAATGTCATATTATTTTTTTTCTCCAATAAAATAATTTACATTTAAGTACCTTAAAATACAGGGGTGGGAAAAAGTAGGTTTACACGAGTACACGAGGCTGGCAATTTGAGCACATGCGAGATTGTACTTAAGTGCACTGTGCCATTCTGACGTTCTTTTTTGAGTTAATAAAGTTAATAAAGATTTTGAGTTAAAAAAAAGTTGTAATAATCATAACCTGCATGTTAACTGTAAGCCTACTTTTGCCCACCTGTGTTTTAGCTGCTACGCCTGGATAGGAATCAGTAAATACAATGTAATTATTATTATTAATTAAGTATTGAATTTATTAAAAGTAGATAATATTGAATGTTCTTGAAATAGTCTTTATTAGTTCTTGTTCAAATTTTCCAGTGCTAAATATCAAAACATTTTGTATTACTTTTGAATGTTATCTTTTTTGGCATAAAATCATTTATAGCTAATTTCCTGTTTTGTTTGGTTAGGAATAAGTAAATCAATTTGAAAATAAATCAAGTAAGCGCGGAATTATTTAAAAATAATATTCTTAATCATTACTTGAAAACTCTGATAACAGTAAATGTGTACTAGACCCTGTTTTTAAAATTCCCATATTAAATGAACATAAAACGTTTTAATATTACATTTCTTTCTGTCTAGAAGGTGAATTATATCCAAAGCAACTGGCTGCTGAGTAAATGCCTTACCATATCCAATCATTATTTATTAAAAGGAATATTGCTTGATTAAATAAGTATTATATATTACTATATTAAACAATAGGCTACAAAAATTTATTTCACCTCCTGTCCCTGTTCTGCCTGGAAATGTGAAAAAATAGACACGCTATACGATGGAGGCATATTCCTATATGCTCTGATGTATTTGCAAAGATCTGCCATGAACAAACCAATTAATCTAACGTTTTATAATTTGTTATCTAACTTAATGTTATTTGCCTTACATAATATTCTAGCCACTTTCCAACGGAAAAACAACATTATTTTATAATTTAGTTAAGCAAAGACACATTTTACTAAAAATGCCAATAGCGATAGTATGGTTTAGATTTGCTGTTTTCCACATTAAAGATTTGATTGCATAAATAACTTCCCTTATTTTAAATGCACTTTGTGAATTCTTAAAATTAGCTGGTTTTGAACTTAGCTTAATTTCATTATGATCGATATCACTATACCTGTATCTATATATTGTATAGTATATATCTATCTATATGTTTCTATTTATCTATTATATGAAATGTATATACATATTTCTACAAATAAATACATATTTGATAGATAGATAGATAGATAGATAGATAGATAGATAGATAGATAGATAGATAGATAGATAGATAGATAGATAGATAGATAGATAGATAGATAGATATGAAAGGCACTATGTAAAAGATAGATAGATACTTTTTTGTATGAAAATGTGCTATATAAATAAATGTTGCTGTTGTTAGATAGATAGGTAGATGTGTGACTATAACCTGCATGTATTTAATGACCTGTTGTCTTTGTATGTTTTATTTCTATGTGTTTGAAATCTCTAAAGATGTAGTTATGTGCCAGCTTTGTGTAATGCCATATATTGTATCTTAAGTAAATGAAGTCTGCCTGTTTGGTACGTTAATAGTTTTAGTTGCCCCATTTTCTCACAAGATATTTAAAAAAACAAACAAGAGACAATGAGAACTGGTTATAAACTCCCATGATGCTTTTCTGTGAAGGGATAGTTTATTTTTTGTAATTGTATTTTCAAATATTTTCTTTTGAGAGGTCCTAAGATTTTGATATCAGTTTTTCATTGAATGATGGCTGGATAGCTTGGTGGCACAGTGGGTAGCACAGTTGTCTCCCAGCTCTAGAGTTGTAAGATTTGATCCTAGTCTGTGTGAAGTTTCTACGATCCACTCAAATCTGTTAAGGTTTTTCTTTGCTTACTTTGGTTCTCATCCCACCCCTAAAGATACTCAGTTTAGATAATCCAAGCACTCCAGATTGTACCCATATAAGAGTAAAATGGTAAGTAAGTGAGTTTGCTTTGTGGTGAATGGACTAGCAGTCAATCCAGGAATGTTTGCTACTTTGCACCCTGTGTTGCCAAAATGGGTTCCTACCTCTCCCGCCACCCTAAACTGGTTTGAGTGGGCTAATAAATCCACGGTTGGATGTTGGATGTTGTAAAGTTGTTAAATACTGTATCTGTTGCTTCCATGCTTATCTAGTATTTATTATTTTACGATGATTACATATTATCTGCCATATTTCAGCTGGAGTGCTAAGATGTCTGACTGCACCCACTATTGTATTCTCACTTTGAAATTGCAATGCTTATTCTATTGGTGAAAACTGTCATGTATTGTTTGAAAATGAACTCCTACACGTATTATTTTTACTGGAATAATTTCATTAATCCTTCATTTGTTTCTGTTAAGTGGCCTAAAATTTTGCGAACTACAACAGTCAGAAAAATAATATTATTCCCCCAAATTGCAGTAAAGCATCTACATCAGTATAAATATATTTCCTCACTAACTGCATGCTGAAGACCACCTACATTGGTTTGCGTGGTCCTTTTGCTAAAATTTGCACAAGCAGACCATTGGAAAACTTGGGCAGTTTCTGTCTGTCAGAATGAGCGCTACACACAAAACGCCATATATACTATATAGAAATGACACACCAAAAGAATTCAAATAATTCTGATGTAAATGGTGTGCTTGTGTTCATGTTTGAAGTTAATAATGTGAAATACAAAAATGTAAGGCAAGCGTAATTTACAGAAATTACCTGTAGTACTAGGGTGTTGTACCGTGTTAGCCATTATGAATGTAGTGAGAAGTCAAGCAAAATGGCACCTTGTATTGGCTAACTAAAAAGATTACAATATGCAGGCAATGTCATGAGGCCCCTTCTTCAGGCAAGATGTAATCAATTACACAATTACAATCCATTACATCTTGCCTGAAGAAGGGGCCTCATGACATTGCCTGCATATTGTAATCATTTTTGTTAGCTAATAAAAAGTGTCATTTTGCTTGACTTCTCACTACAGAAATTACCTGAAACTCAAATACGTTGTCAACTGGCTCATTCACCAAATCTGATTTAATCCCCAGGGTGACTGGGTGGAGACGCCTATCCCAGCAGCTTTGAACACAAGGCAGGAACACACCGTGGATGGGCTGCCGATCTATACTGGGGCACACTCACCCACAGTAGGCTGATTTTTAGTTGCCAATCCACCCCAATCTCCACATGAAAGACAAATTTGTATTCACATGAATAAGAAGAAGAGGAGGACGTGCACAGCCCATAATTTGCACTCCATATTCTGGGAATGTGTAAAGCAGTGGCATTAAATACTGGGTCATTTTAACAAATCATAAGGCTGTCAATCCTGATTACTCCAGTTTAGGATGATGGAGTGCTGAGTCAGTCCCAGCAGCACTGGAAACAAGGCAGTCCATGGTGGAGATCACCCAGACTCGAACCTGAGTCCGAATTAGAATCACATTTACTGGCCAAGTATTCATGCATACAAGGAATTTGACACCGTTTGTTTGTTTTTTGACTCGCCGTGTATAGTTACATGACAAACATACCAGTGGCACAGTGGGTGGCGCTGCTGCCTCGCAGTTAACAGACCTGTGGTTCGCTTCCCAGGTCCTCCTTGTGTGGAGTTTGCATGTTCTCTCCATGTCTGCGTGGATTTCCTCCCACAGTCCAAAAACATGCAGGTTAGGTGCATTGGCGATCCTAAATTGTCCCTAGTGTGTGCTTGGTGTGTGTGTGTGTACCCTGTGGTGGGCTGGCACCCTGCCCGGGGTTTGTTCCTGCTTTGCACCCTGTGCTGGCTGGTATTGGCTCCAGCAGACCCCCCATGACCCGGTGTTAGGATATAGCGGGTTGGAAAATGACTAACTGACATACCGTGGAATAAACACAAGGACCAAGATAAAGATTTGTGGTACCCGCCCCGTATACTTAAAATAAGCAATGAAATGAAGCAATAATCATGGCTGAGTTCACAACAGAGCCGAATGCAAGGAGGCAAAATGGAGGGTTGACAGGAAGGGGTGTGTCCAGGTCTTCAGGCGGGGTTTGCTTCTGTAGGTCTGCAGAGGAAGAAAGAGAGAAGGTGTTAGTGGACAGCGCCACCCCCTGGTTCAGCGGACAGTTAACAATTATTTTAAGCGCCTCAGCTGCCTCCCACGCGCATGTGTGTGACGGTACATACAATCAATTTGAAATCAACCTGCAAATTTTTTGGAGATACAGTATGGGAGAAAAAAAACTGAAATACCTTCAGGAAGCACCACAGTGGACACAGGGAGAATATAAAAGCTTCACACAGATAAAGATAGCCGAATCTATGAAAAAGCAGCTCGAAACACTACTGTGGTGTAACCTTATTTGTAAGTCACTTTTTTATTTTAACCAGACCACTAAATTATTTTACAAAAGCATGTTAACATAGGGGGGTGGCACGGTGGCGCAGTGGGTAGTGCTGCTGCCTCGCAGTTGTGAGACCTGGGGACCTGGGGTCGCTTCCCGGGACCTCCCTGCGTGGAGTTTGCATGTTCTCCCCGTGTCTGTGTGGGTTTCCTCCGGGCGCTCCGGTTTCCTCCCACAGTCCAAAGACATGCAGGTTAGGTGGATTGGCGATTCTAAATTGGCCCTAGTGTGTGCTTGGTGTGTGGGTGTGTTTGTGTGTGTCCTGCCGTGGGTTGGCACCCTGCCTGGGATTGGTTCCTGCCTTGTGCCCTGTGTTGGCTGGGATTGGCTCCAGCAGACCCCCGTGACCCTGTGTTCGGATTCAGCAGGTTGGAAAATGGATGGATGGATGTTAACATAGTGTTTAAGTCAATAAGAAGTCAATGTTGCATAGGCTTCAAAAAAACACATAAATCCGATATCAGATTGTGTGACTTTCTGGCGAGCACAACCAGGGTTCATGTCCTAGATACTCCCTGCGTGAAGTTTGCATGTTCTCCCTGTGTCTGCATGGGTTTCCTCCCACTGTCCAAAGACATGCAGGTTGGGGCATGTGTGTGTTCACCCTGCGATGGACTGGCGACCTGAGCAGGGTTTGTTCCTGCTTTGTGCCCTGTGCCAACTGGGATAGGCTCCAGCAGACCCCTCGTGACCCTGTTCAGGACCTAGCAGGTTAGCAAGTGACTAACATTGTGCGACTTTTGTGCCCTGTGCCAACTGGGATAGGCACTAACAGACCCCTCGTGACCCTGTTCAGAACCAAGCAGGTTAGCAAGTGACTAACACTGTGTGACTTCTTGTTGTGGGGCTGGTCAGATTTGCCCATCACGGTCACAGATGTCATCACCGGGCCATGTCATTTTAAACGACTGAAAATCACTGCCCGTGTCACATTTAGTATTTGAGTGCTGACTTTCCAGCACAGTTGTGCTCATCCCTTTTTCTGACAGCCAAATGGAGCCAGCACTGTACAAACGGTTAACAGCCACGCTGAGTTCAATCGTAATCTCTGTCTTTTCCTCTTTTTTCCATTCTGTCGTGCTACGTAAAACATGAGATATCAGACGGCCGAGTTTCCCTTCTGTTTGTAAGGTGCAAAGCACCCACGTCTCTTATTCCTCATCACTGCGTTATATTTATCGTACTTCTAGATGAGCTCTCATGCACACACAGCTCACTTCTACGTTTGATTTGATCGTAGCGAGTCACGGATTAGTCACAGTTAGCTGCTGAACATGTCACATGAGGTGACCGGCTTCACGCTGACGACAACCTTCATATGGATAAGAATGAAGGCTACGACCGAAAATCATTGGGAAAGTTGTTTAATGTGACATAGCCTTAAGCTGACAAAATGTATGCACAGCGCTTTACAAAGATAAGGCAGATTTCAGCGTTTCGAGTACATCTATTCTCTTCTGTGTTTGAAGCCATTTTTTCCACTCACATCCACACTTATTTTCATGTCGTTAACTTCGAGGCAACCATTAACGCTAAGATGGTTGCTTCAACCTGCTAGTGCTTCTTCCAAGCCTCTTTCCCTTTCCTTTGGTAAACTCACCATTTTTGAGTATACGTTCTAACTACATGGAGTGTGAAAGTGTCCATGCCTGATGGAAAGGTTAAGCAGATTAGAAGATAAAATCAGCCCAAGTTATCTCGTACTATGGGTGCATGGATGAGATCACTCGATAGGCCAAGCTGTTCGGTGGAAACGTGTAACGCTGGACTTTGGTTTTACGAGTTATTGCACAGGTAAACGTCCAATGAATCAAAAAAGCATACCAACAATTGTTAAATGTTTCAGTATTTCTATTGATAAAACGTATCCAGCGTGCATTCCTCCAGTTTACTTGTTTTTGGTGGCCTGTAGATCTGCCGTAAAACAAAACATCAACCAGAGTTAATATTTGTGCTGCAACATGCCAAGCTGCAACTCCGACTGGAGTCGCATTGTGAAGTAGCATGGTGCACACCGAGAATTTATATTATTTAAATAGTAGTCGCGTCCATCTATTTTACCAGCTAGTGCCAGGTTGCCTCTGGGATGCCCAGTTATTTTGTCTCACAAGTTTCACATCTTGGATGATGGCAAATTGTTTCTACCTCATCTGCTTAACAGGGGTGAAGTCTCGTAATTAACAGACCACTGAAGTACAGTCACCTTCACGTACCTCAGATTCCTCTCAGATGGTCTAAGAGATACCATTAAGTGAGGGTTTTAGGTGGTAACAAAGTACAGGTGTGATTGCATTTAGAAGTTGGTGCACTTATGAGGTCAGAATTATACGAGATTATCACTTAACAAATTAAAAATATGATCACCTTCAAAATAACTACCCTTCTGAGTTAACACACTGCTGCATACGATGCTGGCAACGTTCAAAGCATTTCCGCAAATCATTTTCTGAAAGACTATTTAGGATCTCCATCGTTTTTGCTTTCGCATCTTCTACCGACTTGAGCACCGACTTGTGCCATTGAAAAACGCTTCCACGAGATGTGCACCCTTCACCGTAAGCCATTGAAAAGTTTCCATCGCAGATTTCTTTAGTTTCGCAAGAAACTTGTATGTTCTCTCTCGCGCTCCGACATTTTTCGAGCGAGAGTAGGAAAACGTCTGTATTTGAACACGCGTTCACTCGTACTGAGTAAAGCGATCGAGTTAAGGATTTTCTCACTGTGACAAGTCAGAATATCTTCTAGAACCATCTCTTTGTTTCTCCCCTCCCACTCTTGGTTCCCAAGCTATAGGGTTAGTCTCGTTTTTTTTTTGTTTTTTTTTGTCGGACCTTGTGTGTCAGAGGGAACCTGGGAAATCACTCATCACACCGTTACTACGAGCCTACAGCATGACACCTGGCTCCATCGGTCCTCGACTATGGACACACCATCACCTTTCTTCTCTGGTTTTCCATTTGCCAGACATTGCTGGTAAGGTGTCTGCCACTGTTTTAGTTTTTCTTTTTGCTACATTGACATTAAATTTACATTTATTCACTTAGCAGACGCTTATATTGAAAGCGACTTATGTAAGACATCAACGTAACTAAGTCTGGGGGTTTTTTTAAAATTGAGTGTTACAGAACAACTTTAGAAAATTGGCCATCACAAGTGAAGAGCTCTAACCAAACGGAGCAACACAAGACTAGTTACTCTTCTCTTAGCTATTAAAAACCTAGCACCAAAACTATTATTAATTAGAAAATCTTCAAATGCTTCTTAAACACACTGAGGCTACGTCCACACCACTTCGTTATCATTTACAAACCGTGCTTTTAAAACAAAAATGACATCCATCCACACTAGCATTTTCCAGATCATCAATGAAACTATGTCTGCCCACACTAAAATGACCACAAATGTGTATGACGTAGCTGTCCAGTTTCACTGGGCATGCACGCCTCAGAGGGGGTATCACCAGAGGCTATTCATGAGCAGACCTGAGTGGGCAAGAAGCAGCAGAGGAACTCATGAGCGCCTTCACATACATGTGGATGACCCACTGAATCCTCCATAGGGATTTGAACTTAATGCATGCTGGGACAGGGAGCCAGCACAGTGACCTATGCCCATCTTGGCTGACTGAATACAAGACCAACAACAGTGGAAATCTGAAATTTGATATATATATCTCCTGATATTGTCTACATACTGTACGACAGCTGTACTGCTTTATTATTTAACATGTTAAACTGTGGGAATCGTTTACCCTTCTGTTGGTTTCTCACAAAATAACAAGCTGTTTCTAACCATTGACTGGCTCTTGTCTTTTTGTTTGAAGATACTCAATATACTCCAACCCATGATGAATGAAATATCCTGACAAGGTGCCTCAAAGGCTACCCCAGGCCAAGTTCAGGCCCATCATGTCATATCATCACAGATGGCATGCCCCGTGTCTTCTGCTCGCTAAACTAATCAGTCAGAGTATACTGATATTGTGACACCTTGTAGAGAATA
The DNA here is from genome assembly GCF_900747795.2 of Erpetoichthys calabaricus. Taxonomy (NCBI): domain Eukaryota; kingdom Metazoa; phylum Chordata; class Cladistia; order Polypteriformes; family Polypteridae; genus Erpetoichthys; species Erpetoichthys calabaricus. The sequence goes on along the minus strand of NC_041406.2, from coordinate 85,110,644 downwards.
CAGACTGGACAGGTAAATGAGAACGGCTTGTTACATGTGGGGTCAGACAAAGTAACGGAGAGGGCAGGGGAAAAAGGGAATAGAATGAGAAGGAACAGGAATAAAAAGAATAAAGAGAGAAACAGAGCAACAGGAAATGTGGGCAGAAAAGTACGAAAAATGAACACAGACTTTTCTTTTTTAATGTTTGAGGTGCACTTGAGATTTCAGGCAGATGTATGTGAGAAATAGGATATTTATTTGTCAGCTGAAGATAATTGAATGCAAAGCAGGTGTTAGGTTCAATTCAGAAACACTGGAGTTCCATATACACACACAATAATATATACAGTATATATATATATATATATATATATATATATAATATGTATGTGTGTGTGTGTGGTGGGCTGGCACCCTGCCCGGGGTTTGTTTCCTGCCTTGTGCCCTGTGTTGGGTGGGAATGGCTCCAGCAGACCCCCGTGACCCTGTAGTTAGGATATAGCGGGTTGAATAACGAATGGATGGATATGTGTATATTTATATATATATATATATATATATATATATATATATATATATATATATGTGTGTGTGTGTGTGTGTGTGTATATATATGTGTGTGTGTATATATATGTGTGTGTGTGTGTATATATATATATATATACACACACACACACACACACATATATATATATATATATATATATATATATATATATATATATATATATATATATATATATATATATATATATATATATATAGTAGTAGCTGCTCTCATCTGTCAAAAACAGATAGAGTGCATTTAAAAATATTTGCCATTTCATATCTGTTTGCCTTTCATGTATCCTAAGTGTTCCCGCACATCTTTCCTCATTATCCTGTTTTCTTCCTCTTTTGATCTCATTTCCTATAAAGCCTGCTTCTCAGCGCCTGTCATTTCGAGGTGCCTTGCTCACCTCCTCTCCATTTTATGACTACCATCCTTAGTCACAGTGTAAACATCATTTGGATTCCCATGTTTGAAGTAGACATGGGTGGCTCCTCATTGGTATGTAGCAACCCAGCATTGCTCAGAAGGTTATTTGATTTGTTGTGCTTCAGATTTCTTCATTTTAAATCCTTTTTTGTTAAAATAAAAAAATCGACCAGAAATTGAACATCACACTACCAAAGTATTGGGTCATTATTCCTACTACTGAGCCACCAAAACCAAACTAACCAATGCAAATATACTGTACATACTGTACATAAACACATACTATATATATATATATATATATATATATATATATATATATATATATATATATAATATATACACAGTATAAATATATAAAGATAGAGAGAGAGAGGGAGAGTGGCAGGGTGGCACAATAGTACTGCTGCTTCCACAAAACAGGCTAGTGTTTAAGTCCAGGGCACTCATAGCATTGATCAGGATTAGAAGTTGGATAGATGAATATATATATGATATATGAATATATGTGTGTGTATGCGTGTTTAGGGGTGAGTGTGTGTGTATATCATACTTATAAATAGTTATTATATTTCAGGTTCATGGGGAGTCTGTTCAAAATCAGGCACAAAATAAAAATTATCTTCAAACTTCACATCAGTTCATCACATGGCACAGTTTAGAGATGGCAATCAATTTAACCTGCAGATTTTTTGGATGTCAAAAACCATGCAGAAATAAATTGCAAAAACAAAATTCTTTAAACTGTTCTGAACTGAGTTGTGAGAATTGTCACCAGTACACAAAGCTATGAGAAATACAAATGGTTATTCCTATGAAGGAATTCAACAACAACATACAACACCAAAGTGTGGTATAGGAGTGAACATTTTTAAAATGATATTTTCATACTTATTTAACATTTCAGAAGATACTAATGAGCTTTTGAAAATGTATCAGTATCAAGGAATAGATAGATAAATAGATAGATAGATAGATAGATAGATAGATAGATAGATAGATAGATAGATAGATAGATAGATAGATAGATAGATAGATAGATAGATAGATAGATAGATAGATAGATAGATAGATAGATAGATAGATAGATACAGATAAATGTGAAAGGTGCTATAGATAGATAGATAGATGTGAAAGGCGCTATATGATAGATAGATACAGATAAATGTGAAAGGCGCTATAGATAGATAGATGTGAAAGGTGCTATATGATAGATAGATACAGATAAATGTGAAAGGCGCTATAGATAGATACATAGATCCTTGAGCTTACAATTGAATGCATTATTTAGGAAAACCTTTATTACTTTAAAGACCACCTAACATATAAAAATAAAGCAAGACAATCAGGAACCCAAAACAGCAGACACACCTTTACACATGAAGGACACTCCCGTTTTTATGTGTTAGATTTGCTTTTCTGTCGGTTCAGGCAGGTAAGCTAAGGGCCATCAAATGCCAAAGTAGATTTAGATTGACTTTATAAGAAGGAGAACATGTGGAGCCCACTTTGAGCATGGAGCTGGTTGGGCGGGGGGAACTGCCGACTTTAGAAGTGCAGCGAAGTTGAGCATAGAGGTGGTCAAGTGTGTCTCCGGGGAGGGAAACAGTCAAGCCTGAGAGAGAGCTGCCAAGCTGAGTTAACGTACACCTGGAAGGGTGCTGTGATTTGGTGTAAAACGGGTGCAAAGGTCCACAGGAATTCTTTTTGTGGAAAACTTGTCACAAATACTCTTGACTGTTGTTATTTTTTTGGTAAATACAATGAATGTTGCTATTTTATTATCACAGTGAGTTAACCCTCAGTTAGCTGAGGACTGACTATAATGGTTTAAGTCCCATATTTGCATTCTTCATTGACCAATCATAATACTGGTACTTCAAAGCTGTTCTGCTGGCTAAAATAATTGAGTCACCGTTGTTGTTGTTTTGAACTCATGAGGCCACTTTCTTGTGTCTTTTTATTTTAAAATGCAGGTTCACATGGGAACTCACATGTGGAATAACGCCCCTGCCAGACGAGGACGAAGGCTGTCAGTTGAGAACCCGATGGCGCTGCTAGGCGGCGATGCTATGAAGTTCACTGAGATATTTCAAAAGGATCTGGCGGCCAGGGCCATGAATGTTGACCCAAGCTTCTGGAATCAGTACGCTGCAGCAATCACTAATGGTTTGGCTATGAAGAACAATGAGATATCTGTTATTCAGAATGGAGGTATCCCCCAACTTCCTGTCAGTTTAGGTGGTGGGAGTATTCCTTCTTTAACTAACCTGACAAGTGGAATGGAGAGGGCACGCACTGGTAGCAGCCCACCCATGACTAGCTTGGACAAAACAAGTATAGACATTGGAGTAAATCGTCCATTTTCTAGATTTATTGAAGACAACAAAGAGATTGGTATAAACTGAACAGACTCAAAATGAACAAAAACTGTTGGATCAAGTCTAACTCAACATTCTTGTACTATATTATGTACAGTGTTTCTTGTTTTATTTTTATTATAGTATTCTGTATTTGTTAGCAAAATGAACTCACTTAATAATTCAGTTTGTTTCCTTGCTACTTTAACTCATACCAAGAATAAATTATTTCTTGGCTGAGATTCATTTGTCTTGCAAGATTTGCATGGTAGTTTGTTTTTGTTTTTTGTTTTTGTTTTGTTTTTGTTTTTTTTTTTTGTTTGTTTTTTTTTTGGTTATTATTTATTTTTTTTAACCTAAGCTTTTGCCTGTTTCTAGAGGAAGAAAAATAACTAAGAAAAATGGGTGAAATTTTACCCTCTTCAGAAAAGTAAGACTTTTATGTCTAGAAGAGAAGTAGAGCTATAAATATATATGTATATGTGTGTATATAGTCATGTGAAAAAGTAAGTGCACCCCAAGGAAATTGCGGACATATTTGAACAGCCAAACGGTAGATCTTCACGCAGGCAAGTGCCTACAGATGTGATATACCGTATATATATTCGCATATAAGTCGGGTCTTGAAACCCGAAAAATCGATCATAAAATCAGACCCCCATTCAAAAATACGATAATTATTTATTTTATTTATTTTAAATCTTCTTGCTTCCTCCAATCTCGCAGCAGTTTCTCAGACACAGCAAATTTTGTAGCAGCAGCACAGTTACCAATTTCCTTCGCCACTTCCAGCGACTTTTAATTCAAAACCAGCCTCATATTTTCTTCTGATTGAAAGCTCCATCGTAGATAAGGGCGTGAGATACAAAAAACACTAAACAGTGCAAACATCACTTTGGAATAGTTCGGGTATTACTGTGTGGTCACGTAGGCACAATACATGGAAAAAAAGGCTGTGTGCTCTGTGGTTACTCTCTCAGGTGCGTGTTGGCATATCATAATCTCTTGGACCAATAGCGTGAGTTTTCCGCATTCAACTTATACGACCGACATTATAAAATACCAGAAATTATAAGGTAAAATCAAGTCCGCAGTATATCCGTGAGTATATATGGCACTTGAATAAAAACACAGGCAAATGTATCATTTATTGAACAGAAATATCAATAGATGTAATGGTCTAGTAGGGAAAAAGTAGGCCCACCCTTGGCCTCAGAAGCAGACGTTGCCCCCTTTAGCAGATATGACTTCTTGTATGCCCTTCTTGTAAGTTCTTGACATCGACTTGGTGAAATTTTGAACCACTCCTCTGTGTAGTTGCAAGTTGTTTGTTGGTGTTCTTGCATGTCCTGTCCATTTCAGATCCAACCCCCCCAACAACTACATTCCAATGGGATTCAAATCAAGACTTTGACTAGCTAGGCCACTCCATAACCCTTAATTTTTTTTTCTCTGTTTGAGCTATTAATGGGTGAATTTCCCAGTGTGTTTTGGATCATTATCGTGTTGAAAGATCCATTTCCACTTCAACCTCCACTTTCAGACAGGTAGCCTCACATTCTCCTCTAGGCCACTCCATAGCCCTTCATTTTTTTCCTCATTTTGAACCATTCTTTGATGAATTTCCCAGTGTGTTTTGGATCATTATCGTGCTGAGAGGTCCATTTCCATTTTACATTCATCTTTCAGGCAGGTGGCCTCACCTTCCCCTAAAGCACACTTTGATATGGTGCAGGTGGCCCTGAGGTAGCAAAGCAATGCCACAACATAATATTTCCACCGCAATGCGACACACTTTGTATGAGGTTCTTCTCCTGAAATGCTGTCTTTGATTTGCGCCAAACATGTCTAAATGTCATTGTGACCACACCACTCTTACCTTTGACTCATCTGTCCAGAGCACGTTGTTCTGGTCTTTGTCAAGGTGTAGTCTTGCTCTGTTTTTTTTGGATAGTAAGTGTTTTTTTCCTGGCACACGTTACACACTGGTCAAATATGTGTAGAATCTTTCTGATTGTAGATGCGTGCACTTTTGACTCCAGCTTCTTCAAGAGTTTCAACAGTCAGAGTCCTTGGAGGCTTCTTTAGGATCAAACCATCAGCTCTTGGGCTGAATTTGCTGCGGCGCTCACAAATCTCTACCACCTGTAGATGATTTTTCCTTCCAGTGCAATCAATTGTTTGAAATTCCTTGCCAGACTCATCGGCATGTACGACTTTCTGTCTGAAGGCCTCAGAGTGCCCTTTTGATATTGGCACGACGACACCACACACAATCAATAGCAAAGAGAACACCAGACCCTCGATATGTAAAACCGGATCCTCCCGTGTGCCCCATTAGGGAAGTTCTAATTATTAGCACCTAATCTGGGACACTCCGATTCTCATTTGATGGACTTGTAGGGGCAGAGTTATAGTTTCCGTGAGACAAATCTGCGTTTTTGTTCATTGAAAATTATGAGAATGAATACACCGTGTCATTTGTTGAAGTGTATCACCTTTACCTGTAGGCACCACTTGCACGAAAATCTAAATGCCTGTTCAGATATGTTGAAAAAGTCAACAACTGCCATGGGGTGTACTTACTTTTCCACATGACTGTACCTACATATATATATACTGTATATATATATATATATATATATATATATATATATATATACATATATATATACTGTATATATATATATATATATATATATATATATATATATATATATATATACACATACAGGATGAGTCAAAATTATGTTAACATTTGAATGGTGGAAACAATTTATTCACAAAACATACTTCATATGCACAAGATGATTTACAGGGATGTCTCAAATCATGAATGTTCAACACACAAAAGCCAACGACCAACAACACCACTTAAAGGCCGGACACACACTTCGCGGGGACAGATGATACCACAGTCCGTATTCTGTCCTCCAGGTCATTGATATCATGAACTTTCCTGCTGTACATGCACTCCTTCACCATAACCCCCATAGCCAGAAATGACAGGGTTGTCAAATCAGGGAGTGTGGAGGCCATGGCAATGGTCAACCATGATCTATCCAATGACCTGGAAAGGTGTGGTTGAGAGAAAAATGATCCATTAGTGTTAACATCATTTTGACTCACCCTGTATATATATATATATATATATATATATATATATATATATATATATATATAAACACACAATTATAAATTTGTATGTATATATACATATAGTGTATGTATATATAAGTCTAACAGGTTCACAGAGACGTATGTACCTACCTGACGTCTGACGTGTGCGCGCGTACGAGAGTGAGTGCTTTTGTCTTGTTGCGTTTGCACAGGTAGTCTATGGTGTCGGCTCGAAGATCCCTACCTTTGTGAGCCTGATGTGTGTGTCGTTGGTATGTTTACTCACACAAAAAACTGAACAACACGTCACCTTTTACTCTCAAAAGAGTTTTACGGCCACAAACTTGTGTTTCACTGCAGTGTACAAATGTCTTTTTAATATTTATGCGAGTGGAAACATGTGGGTAAAGCAAAATATTAGGTATTCCCCAGTCACTTACAAAAAAATAATAATAATAATTTTTTCTTTCCAATACTGTATGTGCAAAAACTTGCCTGGGGAAAAAAAAAATGCAAAATTGTCATTATTATTATTATTTTTTTTTTTTTTTTTTTTTTTTTAATTTAGCACGCCATTTTATGCTAAGGTGGTAATTGCATTTTTTTTTCTTCTTCTTCTTCCTCTTTTTAAGAAACTGAGATACTTTTAGCTGCTATTGGGACAGTTGTATTATATCATGGGAACCCTTTTACACTTGTATGTCTGGAAAAAAAAGGAAATTACAGACAAATCTTATTGAGTATAAATAGGCGTATGCAGATTTTTTTTTTTTTTTTTTTACTAAATATTTAAAAAGACTCTAAAGTAAATTTCCTTTGTACAGTTTGTTGGAAGCTGTCATGTTGATGCTTGTGCACTTTTTCAAATGAAAGGTTTGTCTGTAATTTGTGTTCACCTCTTGCGAGGCTGCTACATGCTACTTTATTCACTAGTGCTTGGGCGATCCTTTTATTTTTTTTGGAAGGGGGTCTGGCGAAGTCCTGTTTAAGCACCTGAACTGCATGCCACTCTCTCGGTGGCTCCATTCGCCCGATAAAGATGAAAAATAATAAGAATGATGGCTGAGAAAAAGAGAGCAGTGATTCTCATGACTCTACTGGGCAAACCAAGGAGGTGTTAAAGAGAATATTCCATACCGTAAATTTGATTTTTACTGTATATATACGTTTTTCATTTCTATTTACAAAAAGGGAGGATGTTAAATTACTTGGATGTTATAAAACAGCACATCCAATCAAAAAAAAAAAGAGAAGAAATAAAAATCGGGTAGTGTTGCATATTTAACTTTCTAGACTTTTTTTGTTTTTCCTTTCACTCACTGCCCACTCTTATTTCTTAACTTGGATTGCTGCAAAGCACAATGTACATTTAATTTAAAAAGTGTATGGTGTGTTTAAAATGAAAAAAAAAAAAAAATTCAGATGAAGATGGATTGTTTCCACTCTGAGCAATGAGGCTGGGGGGCTTGTTTTAAAACTTGAACTAACAGTATAAGTTTTGTGTACTACCTCATTTTTTTTTGTTTGCATAAGAAAAAAGCATGGTGAGCTGAGACGGTCTTGGAGACTCAGTGGTGTAACTGAATGGGCGTATTTGTGCAACGATTCAAAAGAGAAAAAAAAAATAAAAGGAAAACTGTCACGAGCCCCTGCAGGATGAAGCAAACAGAAAAAAAAATTTCTTTTAGTATTGTTTCATTTTATTATCGAATTGGGACTTGAATATTGATGTAATATGGACAATCGTACCTAACACCGAAAACCCTACTGTGTTACTGTAAGAAGAGTTTATTCTGCCATCAAAAAAAAAAAAATGAAATCTGTTATTCAAGACTTTCATAATTGTATACTTCCACTGGGAGAGATTGACTTTAATAAACTTTTTTCAGTGATGATCAACTCGTCATCCCTGCCTATTTCCACCTTTTTATTTTTCAGCACCTAGTGACGGGAAGCCTGCGGACGGATCTAACTTCAAGTTAAAAGAAAATGAAATTTAAGGTGGCTTAATGTTGCTGTATTTCAGCAGTTGAATATTATTATTATTTTTTTGTTTTTTCTTAATTTATCTGTGTCATTATTTTTGTGTGTTTTTATTTTGTTTGTTGCGTTTTGTTTTGGTTAGTATTTGGTACCGCATAGTGTTATCTCTTCTCCTTAAGGAAGTGTAAACGATCAAGAGATATAAAGTGATGTAAATAGGATGGTTTAAAAAAAAAAAAAAGGTACAGTTAAGACTGAAGTCGTTTTGTATTCGGGGCCGGGCTGTTCTTCTCTGCATGGTGAAGAGAGACACTATTTTTATATTGCGATACCATGTGGGGCTGGAAGGCCTTCCCGAATGAGCTGGGAATTGATACCTAGATCCAATATTTTTATTAGTAAACCTTGTTGGCTTGACACATCTACTGATTGAAATGGATGTCTTAGTCTAGGTTACTATTTTTGTCATATGGAATTGAATAAAATTGCGGGATGTCATATGAAATCCAATAGTTTGCCATTTATTTTTTTTTATTTGACGGAACGGAAGGAACGCTTGCCAGCTAAACAGAATTGATTGTAAGTATTCGAGCAAATCCACCAAGGTATACCAATTCTAAGCTATCTGATAGTCATCCCATTCTTGTTTTTATCTTCGATTAAAGGTCGATTATCTTATCGAGTTCAGGAAACAATGTTATATCACAAAGTAGGAAATCCAGCGGAAGGAAAAAAAAAGAAAAGAAAACGTAATAATTGCATTGTTTGTTTTGAATAGCACTTTTTAAAACAGATGCCAAATAAAAGCACTTGCTAATAATTCCAAGGTTATGTCTGTTCAATTGCTTTAATTCTGAAAGGCCCTGCAGGGCTTCACTAGACCTGGGCAGCTTAAGGCTAGGGTGGCAAAGTATATTGGGGGTGGTGGTGGGGGGGCAGCATTACTTTAAACTATACTGTTAAACTTCGAGAATTTTATTTCTTCTGGCAGTGATCTCAGGTGTCTTGAGTGCACTGCAAAAATGCACATGCAAAAACTAGACAACAACAAACTTTCAATGGGAGTTGTTTCGCTTTTATTTAGCAAAGAAATCTGCCAATGGAGTGAGCAGAATTTACTTGACAAGATTTCGTGAGACGTTAGGCAAAATGACGCCTTTGATTGGCTAACTAGAAATGATTACAATATGCAAGCTTTCGAGGCAACTCAGGCCCCTTCATCAGGCAGTCTGCCTCGAAAGCTTGCATATTGTAATCATTTCTAGTTAGCCAATAAAAGGCATCATTTTGCCTAACGTCTCACTACATCCATAATGGCTAACACGGTACAACACCCTAGTACTATTGACAAGATTTCTTAAAGTAAGCTAAATAATCGTAAAATCTATTTTTCTGATAGGTCAATAGTCCTTATGATAAGGAAAACAAGATTTAATGTCATGATAGAAATACTTTTCACTTGCTTAGATTGTTCCAGTTGCCATGGTAACCCTTCATGTCGTTGGTTGGGGGGTTGTGCCTCGGTTTGTCACCTGCTGGCAATGGCAGTGGTGGGTTTAAATAGCCACCCACTTCACCTTCTCTTTACCAGAGTTGTGGAAAAAAAGAAGCCTTAGCTAAACCTTTTCTGAATATTTCTCGTTTTCTCAATGGATCTCTTGGGATCCCGACTTTTGTTTTTTCCTCCTCCGTTTTGTTTTTTTTTTGTTTTGTCCTCCGGACCTTCATTTTTATCTTGCTCTTTGGCTTTGTTATTTCAGCATTTATCGATCATCCAGGTTTGATCTTTTTCTATTTCGCGTCTCTCTTCTGGCTTGCCCATTAAAAATCTCGGCGGTTTTCCGACACCACATATGCAGACTTTGACTTACAAACACTCCGACTCAACACAACTGTCCGTAAAGTTTCTTGATGCACTTCTGCTGAATTATTTGCTGGCTGAAAGTCCTCAGTGTTGGTGTCAGCGAGAGGATTTGCAGCATTGTTCATAATGTCATTCAGCTTTGTTTTAATTCTCTCCTTTGCTACAAACTCCAGGGGGTCCAGAGTGCGTCCCATGACTGAGTCAGCCCTTTTAATTAGCTTCTTGATTCGGTGGGCTTCTCTTGAGGTGATGTTACCAGCCCAGCACACCACACTGGCCATCACAGAGTTATAGAAGATATGATGGATATCACAACTGACATTAATGTTAAGTGTAATTAAATACATTAAATGTAGGGAATTTACATGAACTACATAAGCAACATACTTCAAACCAGGGAAAGTATAAAACAATCTTATCTGGAAACTCATCATTCTAGTATTTATAAAATAATTAATTATTCTGTACTCAGAACTGGCATAAAATAACTCAGTATTTTATGAAATAGCAACGTATACATTTTAAAGCTATTGTATTGAATACACACAGGAAAATAAAGCAGATTCAGAAAGTATCCCGACCCTTTCACTTTATGCACACTTTCATATGTTCTAGATTTAATTTTAAATGGATAAATTTGACACTTTTGTCTATCAATGTCTATTCAATAATTAATAATGATAAAACATATTCTCAGAAAGGTTTGCAAATGTGTTATTATTATTAATAATAATAATCATCATCAGCATCATGAATTTAATGTAAAAGCGCCTTTCAAGTTACCCAAGGCCACTGTACAACAATACACATAAAATCAAACAGTCCAAATATTCAAGCAAAATTAAGGAGAACAGCAAAAGTCAATATTAAAAAGATAAATGTTAAGTTTAGATTTAAAAACGGATAATGAGGTTCATGCATACGGCAGTCCATAGTCGTGGCCCTGATACACTAAAAGCCCTGTCCTTCATAGTGCGCAGCCTGCATAATAGAATGGTTAATAGCAAAGAGTCAGAAGAACGAAGTGCACGTGATGGAGTACTGGGACAAATTAAAGAAGACAAGTTAGGTGGGGCTGGACCAAAACTCAAACAACTACAATAACAACAACATTTATTTCTCTAGCACATTTTCATACAAATGCTTTACATGATGAAGAAAGAGAAAAAAGACAAAATAAATAAGAAAATAAAATTAGGGAACACTAATCAACATAGAATAAACGTAAGGTCCGATGGCCGGGGAGGACAGAAAAATTCCAGACGGCTGGAGAAAAAAAATAAAATCTGCAGGGGTTCTGAGGCCACGAGACCACCCAGCCCCCTCTAGGCATTCTACCTAACATAAATGACCTCAAGATATTCAGGGTTCACATGGAAGAACTCGATGATGACGGTCATGTGGACTTCAGGTCTTTAATCCATCAATGTTGGGACATCACGGTGGTTTGATCAGGTGGTGGTGGCGCAGATCAACCACCACAGAAAACCGGAATAAGAACAGAAGCGAAAGTAGGGGTTAGTATGGAGTGTGTAGCCACCATGAATAATAATGATAATTAATTGAATATGCAGAGCATCAGGATTAAACTAAAATGAAGCTATGAGAAAGCCATGTTACAGTAATGAGTTTTTATCAGTGTTTTAAAGTGCTCCTCTGTATCAGCCTATCGAATTCCTATTGGTAAGCTAGTCCAGATTTTAGGTGCTTAACAGCAGAAGGCCGCCTCACCACTTCTTTTAAGTTTAGCTCTTAGAATTCTAAGCAGACACTCATTTGAAGATCTAAGGTTACGATTTGGAATATAAGGTGTCAGACATTCCGATATATAAGATGGAGCGAGATGATTTAAGGCTTTGCAAACCATCAGCAGGATTTTAAAGTCAATTCTAAATGACACAGGTAACCAGTGTAGTGACATTAAAACTGGTGTGATGTGTTCGGATTTTCTTTTCCTAGTTAAGATTCTAGCAGCTGCATTCTGCACTCATTGTGATCGATTGATGTCTTTTTTTGAGTGGTCCTGAGAGGAGTGCGTTGCAGTAATCTAGCCGACTGAAAACAAACGCGTGAACTAATTTCTCAGAATCTTGTAATGTTATAAGAGGTCTAACTTTTGCTATATTTCTTAAGTGAAAAAAATGCTGTCCTAGTAATCTGATTAATATGTGATTTAAAATTCCAGTCAGAGTCAATAGTTACCCCTTGTGACAGATAGGGGGCGCTATCGCTTCCTTGAACCCTCAGATCAGACGCCAGACACCAGATAAAAGTCCAATAACTTATTTTATTAGGACAATAATGCGCACCAAGCACCCTCTGTGATGATGCGCGGACCCGCTATACCACACCCTCCACTCCACAATACTCATAAATCAATAAACAATACACACTCAATAATCAATCCTCCACTACCAGACACGTTGCCACCCTTCCTCCTGACTCAGCTTGTCCATCTGGTCCTTCATAGTCCTTGACCCGGAAGTGCTTCTGATCCCTCAGTCCATGTGACTGCACAGCACTTCCGAGTCAGGTGAAAACTCCTCTTCTTCATCCCGGAAGTACGTCATTCCCTCTGTCGCCATGACTAAGACTCACTTCCGGGTTATAGGGAACATACAAGTCCTTGAGCCTCCCTGTAGCGTCCTCTGGTGGCCCCCATGGTATATCCAGCAGGGTTGTGAATAGAAACGCCATTGTCAAGGATTCCCTGCTGGTCTTCGGGGCACCTCCATGCTACAGGGAGGGCTCCATCTAGTGGCCTGGGGGTATTGGCCAGGATGAATGGCCGGCCATATCCCACACCCTAAATTCTTTACCTCCATCTTGACTTTTAATCCTAATGCATCAAGTTTATTTCTAATAACCTCATTATATCCATTCTTGCCAATCACTAAAATTTGTTTTCTCCTAATTTAGTTTGAGAAAATTACTACTCATTCATTCAGAAACACAAGTAAGATGTTGGGGGTCAGTGAATCAAGAGTGTTGGGGTCATCAGGCGCTATTGATAAGTACAGTTGTGTGTCATCAGCATAGCTGTGGTAGCTCACGTTATGCCTTAAGATAATTTGACCTAATGGAAGCATGTAAATCGAAAAGATGAGGTTTATATTGAACATGTAAGGGAAAAGGTAGCCAATGCGATTTTAGAAGTGTAGAAGTGATATGCTCCCAGGGTTTGAAGTGGGTAACCACTTGTGCTGCTGAATTTTGTAGATATTGTGATTTGTTTAGACTCCAAGCAGGGATACCAAACAGCACAGCATCACAATAGTCAAGTTACGAGGTGACAAAAGCATGAATAAGCACCTCAGTCACGGTATCAGAGAGCAGTGGACGCAGCCTGAGGTGTAGAAAGGCAACCTTGGTAATATTATTAATATGAGGATCGAAGGAGAGTGTAGGATCAAGAATAATACCAAGGTGTTTAATCTGTGCAGACAAGGATGTAATAAAGCTGTGGAATTGTCTGTTTTCTTCAAAGTGCCTGGAGATGCAATAATTAAACTCAAATCAAACACTTAAATCTCTCCTTCACAGACGTGTCCAGACCCTTTGCCATTGCACTCCAAATTGTGCTCTGGTGCCTCCTGTTTGCTGTAACCCTCATTGTCTGCAGAGGGAGGAATAGAAGAGTCATTAGAATATAGAGCACCCCACTGCGGATCCGCGAGGAATCACCACAAGCAGAGCCTGTAATCCGTCTGCCAAGGCGCACGTGTGTGACACCATCCAGCACAGCTCTCAATCCAACAAGAGACGTTCAAAAAGTTTTCACACTTTTATATTTACATTGGAAACGGTGAAGGCGAGAGTAGTAATTGGGCATTAAAAAGTTGGTACGCTGCTGGAAAAATTGCATTGCAAACAAGGGTGACTATGTGGAAAAGTGATGTCATTTGTTTTTGAAATTCTTAATAAACAGAGTTAAAAAGTGAGGAAACTTTTTGAACGTCACCCGTACATGATCCTACAGTCTTCACTTCTTTACTCAAAGTGTGTGAATCTGGAACAAACTACTGAGACATGGAGTTGAGGAGACAGAAACCTTGACGACATTTAACAAGAAATCAGATGAGATATTCGGACAGCTTAGCTGTTCGTTAAACAGTCGGGCTTAGCAGACTGAATGGTCTTCTGTTGTCTGTCAAATTTCTTATGTTCTTATGTAAGGACAACTCCAGCTTATGCCTTCTGAAGAAATCCCCCAGATGACTCTTTTATGCCAGGGTACTTCAAACATGGAGGAGGAATATCAAAAGCTGGAGGAGGACTTTGTCATTGGGTGCAGGGACAATAATCTGCAACCAAACACTACCAGGAGAAAGGAGTTGGAGGAGGACTTGCTGTGTGCCATGAAGGCCTCTGAGATCAGAGTTACCATAATGTATGAGAAAGTGGAGGTGATGCCTGGGAATTTATCAGAAATGCGGACTGGAGTGAGTGGACATCACACACATCAAAAAAAAGATTTACTTTTTGAGGATAAACAAAACATTTAATGCGTTATAAGCTGCTGGTAATATTCTACCAGCCCATGTGATGAGAGGTCCATGGCAAAGTTCCGTTTTTAAGTAAATGATCATGTTCCAGGAAGTGCAGGATCCAATCAGGTGTGGGCGCTTCATTTCAGGGTTGATTAGGGTGCTTGGCTGATCGCACATCAACATGCAAAGATGAGCAGATCAGTCAGGTCCTTCATTCACACTTTGGAGGTGGCGGCGTATCACACCTGTGCCCAATCAGGCCACATAAAAGAAGAATAAAAAGAAGCAGAATCGGGACAGAAAGAAAGACAGGAAAATAGACATGGAGGTTAAAGATGGGAGAACGAAGGCAGGATTGGGAGAAGAGAGCCAGGAAAGGAGCATGTGGCTGTCGCTGAAGAGAGGACTGAGGGTCACTCCTGCTGAGCTATACGGGGAGAAGGAGTGACTAACTGTTCTAGGAGGGCTTCCTCGCAAGGCCGCGAAATGGCAGCAGGAGTTAGAGGAGCGAGGCTTGGTGCAACGCCTGACTGGGAGCCAGTGATGGGCAGTAGGGGCCTGAGCCAGTCAAAGGGATGGTTGTGGCTGTCGGTAGGACATCTCCTCTGAATGCAGGATCCCAGAGGAGATGTCAGATTTTAAGAAAGATGCACCAGGGCTAGTGAGTTTTTAAAGAACTCCTTTCTGCCTGTGGTTTTATCCTCATTCTTATGGAATTATTTAATTACTTTTAACCCCCACTGGACACTGATTTTATGGATTATTTATTTAGGGGCACAATTTGAATCACTGGTTTAATTGCACTGTGTCTTCGAGTGATTTTAATAAAAGCACTAACACTTTTTGCACCAATCACTTGCTGAATGTGCGTGTCCTCATTTGCTTGGCTCATCTTGGTAGAAGACTATCAATGGTTGAAGAGGCTCCCAGAAACGACAGGGAAGCGTGGAGCTAACCCAGACCGTCACAGTCCATAGTTGTCATGAACTCAGGATCATTCGTCATTTTGTTTTTCTGAAGGAAATACATTTTTTCTTCAGGCTAAAGAAAAGGCTGAAAAAATATAAAACAAACTCCCGATCATGCCAGTACTCCATAGAATTCTCCAGATTTACAATAGCAGTTATTGTCACCAGGAAAAACAATTTCTGAGTATGTGGATGTACACCCTATTGTTAAACCTTCTCTGAGTTGTAACTTAACAAAGTTTATTACAGCGGTTCTCAAAAATGGGGGTGCGAATGTTGCCATATGTGGC
Organism: Erpetoichthys calabaricus; assembly: GCF_900747795.2. Lineage (NCBI taxonomy): Eukaryota > Metazoa > Chordata > Cladistia > Polypteriformes > Polypteridae > Erpetoichthys > Erpetoichthys calabaricus. Next base: position 85,094,608 of record NC_041406.2, on the reverse strand, counting down.
GTAATTTCGCTATTCGTAGGGAAATTTTAAACTTGTAGCGGTGTATCGGCAGCAAAAAATCTATATATATAAAGTTCTTTTCGCGTTTGAAATGGAAATTACGTATGACCACGCGATATGAAAATTACGTATAAAACGGAAATTACGTATGACCACGCGATATGGAAATTACGTATAAAACGGAAATTACGTATGACCACGCGATATGGAAATTACATATGACCACAGAACATATTATAATACAGGAACTAATCACTTCGTTTGTGGACGCCATTTTTATATCGTCTTTACGAATTGTTATTATTTGTGTGAGAGTTATTTTACTGATATTAAAAAGAAATAAACACAAACAAGTCGAGACGTTTTATGTATTCGTCCACGTGACTGTCGCGGAAACTGCCACATTGTAACTTTTTTTTAGTTGGCATTACTTGATAGTAGAAGAGATAAGGAAAACAGCTTTGCGCCTTTCTACTTTTTAACTGCGCCGAGCTGTAAACAACGGGTCGGGCAGCGTCCTCTCTTCTCGCACTGTTTGTGACACTTCAAGTGCCCCGTTGGCTCCAGGGAGAGTGGAAATCTTTGCGAATGAGTGTAATCGGTGCCATCGAAGACAGGACTCTGTTTGTCCCTTATGGTGAGTTCGGGTCACTAAAACCCCGCAACATTCAAGGTTGCTGTTGTGATCAATTATTTTAAGAAGACGGAGAATTTACATCTAATAAGATGTACAGACCTCTTCATGTAAGGTGTTGGACTTGGGAATTGTTTAGACCTTCTGCCCGTTAAGCACGGAACGGCAGCGTCCACATTTATCAGAATTATTTTTCTCTTAAATCACAGGCACATAGTGCAAGGTTGTCAGACAGAAATTTGGACGATCACATAGAAAATGTAATTTCTATACCACAGCGGTCGTGTAGCGTCTTTCAAAACGGATCTACTACCGACAGGTGATACAAATACATTTTAACTGTTGTTAGTAATACTTACCTGTTGTGTTATACCGCCTTTAAAATGTAGTTTACCCCAAACCACTCCATTAGTAGTGCTCAATGTATTTACTTTACTTCTTAAAATGTTAATGTTTCACTGTTTAATAACTTATAGACTACATTTTATTTTTTTCCCTTGCACTCAGTGAGCGAAGCCACTAGGTAATCAACTAGTATAGGAATAAATTTTATTAGGGTTTCAAAAAAATGTTAGGGGGGCGCGATTAAAACTATCATGAAAACTCGGGTCGCAAATACTTAAAGGTTGAGAAATGCTGGTTTATTACTTACTTATTTGGCTGACAGCTAAACACATTTATTCTGCTTTCAAATTGGAGCACAGGCAGGTAAAGTGACTTGCTTACAGTCACACGGTGTCAGTAGTGAGACTACCCTAAGGATTTGACGTTCAAAGCCTTAACCACTACACCACACTCAGTCCATTAGAATATTGAGAATAATTGCTCCACGGTAACAGGGATTGCACAATATAGTCCTTAATGTTTGTGAAGTTCTGATAAAATTGTTTCTGCCTTAGGGACCATACTCATAGCCTCACTGATAGTGCAAACTGAAACAGAACTCATCTGTATTCCAGATGTCTTGATAATATCTGGCAACACACATAATTGTGCATGCAAACAGTTGATGTCCAAACCCTTGAAATGTAATGAAACGGTGGAGGGCTCAACACACGCTTAAACTGTTGATCTCTCAGCACATGTGGCTCTTAGGCACACAGAAAAGAGATTAAGCAGCAGGAGACCAAGAGCAAACTGCCACTCATCAGAAAAGTCCAAACCCAGGATGCTGGATTCATGAGGCTGCAGTACTACGCACTGCCTAATAACTACCCCTAAGAAATTTCTAGAATATGGTTTATGGCAAATGGGGGCCTCAGAGATATCCCGTTTATGTGTATTTCATAATTTATGATTGTAACATCTTAAATGCAGAAGCAAGGAACTTCCAGTGTTTTCTAAAACTGATTGATATGGGCTCACTGCCTCACTCCAGTTACACTGAGAAAGCATCAAAGAGCAGCGTCTCCCAACCAACCCTTCAACAATTCAACAACAAATTTTATACACTGAGTGAGGAATGTAGCCTGTTAAATATACAGTATATTATAAGGACCATTCAGAATCAGGCTGCACTCATCAGTGAAAAGGATTTTGGTGGTCAGCATATATTACACTGGAGAGCAGTATAAGGTTTCTGATTCAACTCCACCATCAATTCATGTGTGACTGTATAAAAAATCAGGAGTGGTGTCCCCTAGACTTGTATACTCAGAAATGGGGATGGATGTTTAAGGAGTAAACCGCAAGACAATGATTGTATTTTTATATTATGTACATTAAAGATCCATCAACAACAAATACAATCAAATTAATAATATAATGAACAATTATTATAAAAGTAAAGTTGAATAAAACGGCTGCATCTGCATGAATATAAAAGTACTACTTCCAGTTAGCGGAAACAGCTCAAACGTTGATAGAACTACGTTCTATGTTTTGTATCTAATACTTGAATACAAAATTTGGCTAACCTAACTGAAAGCGTACTCAAGTTTACACACACACACACACACAAACATAATTCCAAAAATTTTTGGACGATTACAATACTTACCCTACGAGAAAGTAAATCAGACTCAGGGAGGTCTAAAACGTTGCGATTCATCAAAATCTCAAGGTCGAATTTTTGGACGATTACAATACTTTCCTTGTAAAGAAATACAAAGACAACTGTAAAGGTTTGGGGTTTTTTAGGCCCCGTATACTGTAAAATAAAAGGGTTTCTGTCAGTAAATTCCAGTACAGACAAGTAACAACAAAAAATGGCTGGCGGACAATGTATAGTGATGGACAGGAAGTGATGAAATTGATGTGGTAGTCGTGATGGTAGATGGGTAATTGATGTCATCAGGAAGGGACCAGAGGTAAGAAAGGATCCTGGAAGTGGATGGGATCAATGGTCTTCCGGGTACGGTCATGGTGGCGGTGCTTCATTCTTTCTGGAGAGATAGAAAGAGAGGTTAGTACCCTGCCATTGCCCCCTGGCACGACTTGTCAGGGTCCTTAAGCCGCTCCCCATGCGCTCGTGCATGACATCCTATACTTCGTATATGAGAAAGTAAAAAGACAAACACAGTGTATGTACTTCCATCCCATTGTGGTTTGCATAAAACTATCAGCTACAATGGATTTCAATTATTTTTATTTTACCTCATCAAGCAACACTCAATACCTCAGAGTGGCAAAGCAAAAACAGGATTATAGAAATTTTGACAAATTTAATAAATTTATAAAACTAAAATATCACATTGACACAAGTATTACGGCCTTTTCCTATGACACTTATGGCTCAGGTGCATCACATGTTATTGATCATCATTGAGATGTTTCCACGTCTTGTTTGGAGTCCACCTGTGTTCAACTCAACTGATTGGACATCATTAGAAAAGGCACACACGTGTCTATAGAAGGTCCTACAGGTGAGCAAAACTAAGCTGTGAGGTTGAAAGAACTGTCTGCAGAGCTTAGAGACAGGATTGTGTTAAGCTACAGGTTTGAGAAAGGTTACAAAAAAAGAAAATGCTACAGCACTGAAGATTCCCAAGAGCACAGTGGCTACCATAATTCTTAAATGGAAGACATTTGGGACAACCTCGACTCTTCCTAAAGCTGAGTGCCACACCAAACTGAGCAATCAGGGAAGAAGGGCAATGCTAAGAGAGGTAACCAAGAACATGATGGTCACCTTTGGTTGAGGTCCAGAGAACCTGTATGGAGACGGACAATCATCACTAGAACACTCTACCGATCAGGGCTTTACGACAGTTTGGTCAGACAGAGCCACTCCTCAGTAAAAGACACATGGAAACCCACTTGGAGTTTACAAAAAAGGCACCTAAAGGACTCTCAAACTGTGAAAAACAAGATTCTCTGGTCTGATGAAACCAAGGTTAATGTTAGATCTGAAAGAAACCAGGCACACCCATCAACTGGGCAATGCCACTGTAATGACTACCACATGGTGGTGGCAGCATCACGCTGTACGGTTGTTTATCAGTGACTGAGTTAAGGGAACGCTGAATGGATTAAAGTACAATGATATCCTTAATGAAAACCTGCTGCAGAGTACTCTGGATCTCAGCTTGGGCCAACAGGGCAATGGCCTTAAACTCAAAGGAAAGACAACACAGGAGTGGCTTAGGGTCATCTCTGTGAATATTCTTGAATGGCCCAGCCAGAACCCAGATTTGAACCCAACCAAACATCTCTGGAGAGACCTGAAAACAGCTGACCACCAATGGCCAACATCCAACATGACAGAACTTGAGAGGCTCTGCAGAGAACAAATGGCTGAAAAATCCTCAAATCCAGGTGTGTGAAGCTTGCCATGTCAGACCCAAGAAGACTCCCGGCTGGAAATGCTGTCAATGGGGCTTCAACAAAGTACTGAGTAAAGTTCCTGAACATGTGTGTCAATGGAATATTTCAATTTTTTATATATGTATTTAATAAATTTGCAAAAATCTGTAAAATCATGCTTCCACTTTGTCATTCTGGAGTACTGAGTTTGCTTGATGCGGAGAAAAAGTAATTTAAATGATTTTAGCAAAAGGCCACTGTATAATAAAGTGTGAAAAAAGTGAAAGGGTCTGAATAGTTTTTGAATCTACTGTAAATGAATAAATAATCAAATGTGCATAGTATACAACTGGGCATAGGACTGTGCACAATATGATAAATGCCGTGTGCTTAGCTGTGCAGTCAGTAGAATTGCATACTCTCTACACTGCAGCAGTGAAGGCAGAGCTACCTTGTGGTTACAGAAAGTGAATTGACCGTACAAAGCACACTTTACATTGATTATATGGAAATATAATTTTTATAAAAAAAAAATTTAATAAAAGCAGACATTTTTATAACTGTCCTACTTTTTGATCTTCATGACATTTGCTTCTTTTCTGAAATATATTGTTAACTACGTCCCTTACATATACAGCTGGATTCATTATCAAATAATTCAAACTGATGAACACGACTACAAGTCAGAGTCATTTAAGTCTTTACAGTAACTTTATAAGGAGGGGTACTATTCTATTCTGATAGATAGATAGATAGATAGATAGATAGATAGATAGATAGATAGATAGATAGATAGATAGATAGATAGATAGATAGATAGATAGATAGATAGATAGATAGATAGATAGATAGATAGATAGATAGATAGATAGATAGATAGATAGATAGATAGAAAACATGATTCACCAGACCGAGCCACCTTCTTCCAATTCCCCATAGTCCAGTTCAGGTACTCACATGCCCATCGTAGGCACTCTAGGTGGTAGACAGGTGTCAGTATGGGAACTCTGACTGGTCTGCGGCTATGCATCAAGCTGCAATGCACTGTGTGTACTGACACCTTTCTCTGATGGCCAGCATTAAGTTTATCAGCAATTTGTGGTACAATAGCTCTTTTGTGGGATTGGACAGGTGGACTATCCTTTGTGTCCCACACATATCAGTGAGCTCTGGGAGCCCATGATCCCTTTACCGATTGTTCCCTCCTTGGACCATTTTGGTAGATACTTACCACTGCATACTGGGAACACCCCTCAAGACCTGTCGTTATGCAGCATGCTCTTACCCAGTTGTCTAGCCATCACATTTTGGCCCATGTCAAAGTCGCTCAGATTTTTTGACTTTGATTAGATGCACTTTATAAATCCTCAGGGGAAATTGTCTTTTCCCATGACCTTTGGAGGTCAGAGCACAGGGTCAGCCATTATACAGCACCTCTAGAGCAATTTTCAGGTTAAGGGCCTTGCTCAAGGGCTCAATGGAGTATGATCACTTCTGGCAATAATGAGATTTGAACTGGCAACCTTATGCTTGTCCATTTTTCCTGTTCCCAAAACTTTACCTTCCAGAACTGACTGTTCACTTGCTGCCTAATATATCCCACCCCTTAGCAGGCAGCCATTGTAATAAGATAATCAATGTTATTCAATTCACCCGTCAGTAGATAGATAGATAGATAGATAGATAGATAGATAGATAGATAGATAGATAGATAGATAGATAGATAGATAGATAGATAGATAGATAGATAGATAGATAGATAGATAGATAGATAGATACTAATTTGAGTATAATAGATAGATAGATAGATAGATAGATAGATAGATAGATAGATAGATAGATAGATAGATAGATAGATAGATAGATAGATAGATAGATAGATAGATAGATAGATAGATAGATAGATAGATAGATGGATGAGACAAAGACTGAACTCTTTCGTGTGAATGCCAGGCGTCACGTTTGGAGGAAACCAGGCACCGCTCATCACCAGGCCAATACCATCCCTACAGTGAAGCATGGTGGTGGCAGCATCATGCTGTGGGGATGTTTTTCAGCGGCAGGAACTGGGAGACTAGTCAGGATAAAGGGAAAGATGACTGCAGCAATGTACAGAGACATCCTGGATGAAAACCTGCTCCAGAGCGCTCTTGACCTCAGGTGACGGTTCATCTTTCAGCAGAACAACGACCCTAAGCACACAGCCAAGATATCAAAGGAGTGGCTTCAGGACAGCTCTGTGAATGTCCTTCAGTGGCCCAGCCAGAGCCCAGACTTGAATCCGATTGAACATCTGTGGAGAGATCTTAAAATGGCTGTGCACCGACACTTCCCATCCAACCTGATGGAGCTTGAGAGGTGCTGCAAAGAGGAATGGGTCAAACTGGCCAAGGATAGGTGTGCCAAGCTTGTGGCATCATATTCAAAAAGACTTGAGGCTGTAATTGCTGCCAAAGGTGCATCGACAAAGTATTGAGCAAAGGCTGTGAATACTTATGGACATGGGATTTCTCAGTTTTTTTATTTTTAATAAATTTGCAAAAATCTCAAGTAAACTTTTTTCACATTGTCATTATGGGGTGTTGTGTGTAGAATTCTGAGGGAAAAAATGAATTTATTCAATTTTGGAATAAGGCTGTAACATAACAAAATGTGGAAAAAGTGATGCGCTGTGAATACTTTCTGGATGCACTGTAGATAGATAGATAGATAGATAGATAGATAGATAGATAGATAGATAGATAGATAGATAGATAGATAGATAGATAGATAGATAGTACTTAATTTGTCCTGGGGGAAATGCTCCTTCAATAAGAGTTTGTAGCGTACCAAAAATATACATAAAGTTAGGTCCATAAATATTTAGACAGAGACAACTTTTGTCTAATTTTGGCTCTGTACATTACCACAATGAATTTGAAATGAAACAACTCCGATGCAGTTGAAGTGCAGACTTTCAGCTTTAATTCAGTGGGGTGAACAAAATGATTGCATAAAAATGTGAGGCAACTAAAGCATTTTTTTAACACAATCCCTTCATTTCAGGGGCTCAAAACTAATTGGACAATTGACTCAAAGGCTATTTCATGGACAGGTGTGGGCAAGTCCGTCATTATGTCCTTATCAATTAAGCAGATAAAAGGCCTGGAGTTGATTTGAGGTGTGGTGCTTGCATGTGGAAGATTTTGCTGTGAACAGACAACATGCGGTCAAAGGAGCTCTCCATGCAGGTGAAAGAAGCCATCCTTAAGCTGTGAAAACAGAAAAAACCCATCTGAGAAATTGCTACAATATTACGAGTGGCAAAATCTCCAGTTTGGTACATCCTGAGAAAGAAAGCAAGGACTGGTGAACTCAGCAACGCAAAAAGACCTGGATGTTCACGGAAGACAACAGTGGTGGATGATTGCAGAATCATTTCCATGGAGAAGAGAAACCCCTTCACAACAGCCAACCAAGTGAACAACACTCTCCAGGGGGTAGGCGGGCGTATCGATATCCAAGTCTACCATAAAGAGAAGACTGCATGAAAGTAAATACAGAGGGTACACTGTAAGGTGCCAGCCACTGATAAGCCTCAAGAATAGAAAGGCTAGATTGGACTTTACTAAAGAACATCTAAAAAAGCCAGCACAGTTCTGGAAAAACATTCTTTGGACAGATGAAACCAAGATCAACCTCTACCAGAATGATGGCAAGAAAAAAGTATGGCGAAGGCGTGGAACAGCTCATTATCCAAAGCATACCACATCATCTGTAAAACACGGTGGAGGGAGGCAGTGTGATGGCTTGGGCGTGCATGGCTGCCAGTGGCACTGGGACACTAGTGTTTATTGATGATGTGACACAGGACAGAAGCAGGCGAATGAATTCTGTGGTGTTCAGAGACATACTGTCTGCTCAAATCCAGCTAAATGCAGTCAAATTGATTCATGATACAGATGGACAATGACCCAAAACATACAACCAAAGCAACCCAGGAGTTTATTAAAGCAAAGAAGTGGAAAATTCTTGAATGGCCAAGTCAGTCACCTGATCTTAACCCAATTGAGCAGGCAGTTCACTTGTTGAAGACTAAACTTCGGATAGAAAGGCCCACAAACAAACAGCAACAGAAAGCCGCTTCAGTAAAGGCCTGGCTGCGCATTAAAAAGGAGGAAACCCAACATCTGGTGATGTCCATGAGTTCAAGACTTCAGGCTGTCATTGCCAGCAAAGGATTTTCAACCAAGTATTAGAAAAGAACATTTTATTTCCAGTTATTTAATTTGTCCAATTACTTTTGAGCCCCTGAAATGAAGCGATTGTGTTAAAAAAATGCTTTAGTTGCCTCACATTTTTATGCAATCGTTTTGTTCACCCCACTGAATTAAAGCTGAAAGTCTGCACTTTGTTTCATTTAAAATTCATTGTGGTAATGTACAGAACCAAAATGAGAAAAAAGTTGTCTCTGTCCAAATATTTATGGACCTAACTATACTTGAAAACATGCATTTAATTAACATAAAATACTAAATGAAAAGCAGTAATATACAATGTTGAACACAAATACAACAAGCGATACATTGTCACGCATGCACGCCTGAGGATCACCATCCATGTCTTCCCAGGTATGTGATACCACCCAAGGCCAAGAGAGGGTGCTGATTTTAACTGTATTGTCATTTTCTTCCTTCACAGTTCAGAGAAACCGCCCAGTGAGTTTAGCTGACTCCGCCCCTTCTGGTCCCTGGGCTACAAAATGATGACCGCCTGGAAGGAGGTGTCACTTAATTGGTAGACGATCTGAGCAAAGGAGCTTCATATCAACCGACCCATTGGCAGTGCTGGATTAGTAGTAGCCACTCTCTTTACACAGTGACTGTTTTTATTAAGGCCGGGGGGGCCGTGTTAACACCCCCAACGTCGAGACCCTTCCAATTCCTCAGATGACCACAACATGTTTTTTTATATCATCAGCATCATTGAAAATGATAGAAACTAGAATGAATTGTAAGAGTGTCCCCATATGACAAATTACTTCTAAAACTTTAATATGATTTTAGTTTGAATAAGGGTTAGGGTTAGGGTTACCTTTTTTCTGTTTTTACTCTGTGGCTAGAGTTTACAAATAGAAACAAAGCGTGAGGCATACCCAAGCTTCTACTAAAGACTGAAATGACAGATGTTAAGACATTCAGGGTGCAAAATGGATGAATAAATAAATGGCTGATATCGGGTCTTATTTAATAAAGAACATAAATCATTTAAAGGAATCTGCTGTCTAGATAGGACGATGCAAATAAAAACGTTAATTGCATTCAAAGTTATGGCACATAAGCATTTAAATTATAGTGAGTTTTGTACAAAACACACTCACACAGACACACACAACAAAACAAAATGCTTTTTCAGAATTAAAGGTCCCAGCTACTATCACTGATACAACAAAGAAGCCTTTGAAGACTAATTGAGCAAGTACACAAAATGATTGGCTCATTATAAGCATACTCGATAAGAAGTTTTCAAAGGTCGCACAATGAGATGCTAAATGATTTCATGTGTGCAGAAAACCTAACTACTTTTCTTGTGACATTTCATAAACGTTTTTCCAAAGTACAGTGGGAACTTGTTTTGCGGCTAGAATGGAGATTTCACTCTATTTAGGAAATTTGGAATGTTTAATGTCAAAACAAGATAATTATGCAGCAATGCAGATAATATCTTCAAAAAAAGCAAGTATTTAAGCAGCAACGAAAGGAATTCCAAATATGACAGTTTAGAAAATAATAACAAACAACACCAAAGTTTTTTTTTTTACTTACTTATCTTGCAGTTTACACTGTTATCTCCTTTACTCGCTTTTATGAGTGTGCTCTTTCTGGAGTATAATGTGAAATAGTAATTACAAAAAAGGTTATAATTCTGTTAAGCTCCTACTCTGACAGAGTAGATAGAAAATAGCATTCAGATGGGATAGCACTGGTTAAATTATTTATGATTATGAAGACAGTATATACTATCATATGGAAGACTGAAGTAATCTCTTGTCACACACGTGCGAGTAGGAGGAAGCTAAAGGGTCTGAGTAAGTGTAATAAAACATCCGACCAGGGGGCGGCGGAGTGTGCTGACTGTCTTTCTCAGTTTCCTACAGACCTTTCCCGCGAAATCCTGCAAGGTTCCGGTGCCTCAGAAGACATCACTTCTGGTGCCGGCCCCTTTGCTGATGTCACTCCCGAAGCCGGCCCCTTTGCTGACATCACTCCCGAAGCCGGTCCCTTTGCTAACGTCACTTCCAAAGCCGGGCCCTTTGCTGACGTCACTCCCAAAGCCGGCCCCTTTGCTGACATCACTCCCGAAGCCGGTCCCTTTGCTGACGTCACTTCCAAAGCCAGCCCCTTTGCTGACGTCACTCCAGAAGCCGACCCCTTTGCTGACATCACTTCTGGAGCCGGCCCCTTTGCTGACGTCACTCCCGAAGCCAGTGTCACCTGCTGCACTCGGGTCCCAATCCAGGTGGTTTGTCATGTGGTGGGTGCGGCAACATGCTATCAGCACATACTCAAAACTTCGTTAACCCTAAAGTAAGAAAGGTAATCGGAGAAATGTATTTCATTCATACTGAAATAAATGGGGTCCTGACTTAGGTTAAAGAAGGAGAGATATCCTGACAAAACAAATTCTACTTGATTTTTTAATTTAAAGAGTGTTTTTTTGAGAAACCAAGCAAGACAACAGTTGGTGTGTGAAAGGACTTGGTGCTTTGGCAGAGCTGGCTTTTCTTCACATAACCTCTGGTAATTAGTTTCAGCTCAAAGGTAAATGAAAATAAATGTTTAAGTGGGCCATTAAAATATTTGCTTCTTATTTTATTTTCTATAATCGTTTTAAAGACATTTAAACTGGCTTTTCAACTGAATCATATTTTTGCTAAAGAGAACATTTTATTACTTACCTTCACCAACAACCTACAACTTTGCCAGTTTAATTAAATCTTTGCTGAAACTTGTAAGTGAATAAAATAATTTACCAAGGTCAACTTAATAATATTTTTCCAATGAACCCTGGAGATCCTGCTAAATTGTAAGCACAAGCAGGTGACCATTACATGAAATTAACTTTGCTCTCAAGACAGATCTGCTGACACATGCCTCCTTCAGGCTGGCAAATAAGCCAATGACATGAGAGCCGCATGCTTCTTTCTGGAGGGCAGATCTGCCCTGAAAATAGCATGAGTTATTGGACCTTCTAAACCGAAGCTTACCTGAACTATTTGTTATTCATTAATTACCTATATTATTGAATAACCTTCCTTTAATAAAAGTGTTTCTGATCACGTCTGCCTTTAAATCTTGACCTTTCCTAATGTTCACCTTACAAGTTATAGTAAACACCTGCTCAAGTACCCCTGAGAGAAACCACAGGAGCTTGCTGTTTATTTTAAACTGGCACAGTTAGGCAACGTCTATCACTGCTGCCACTTAGCCCTACAGACCAGGGTTCAAATTTACTCAGTCCAAGTCTATATGGAATTTGCATATCCCACTATTTGCAAGGAATTTTTTCTCAGACACCTGAAGCATTTATTGGCAATACTAAAAAAAATGCAATTTAATCCAATTCAGGGCTGTGTACTGTCCATGCAACATTGGCATAATAAAGGTGGGAGCCCATCACACCAGTCTTTGCATCGTTACATTGGTCACCCGTGTCATTTAGAATTGACTTTAAAATACTACTAACGGGGCTGCACGGTGGCACAGTGGGTAGCGCTGCTGCCTCGCAGTTGGGAGACCTGGGTTCGCTTCCCGGGCCCTCCCTGCGTGGAGTTTGCATGTTCTCCCCGTGTCTGCGTGGGTTTCCTCCGGGCGCTCCGGTTTCCTCCCACAGTCCAAAGACATGCAGTTTAGGTGGGTTGGCGATTCTAAATTGGCCCTAGTGTGTGCTTGGTGTGTGGGTGTATTTGTGTGTGTCCTGCGGTGGGTTGGCACCCTGCCCGGGTTTGGTTCCTGCCTTGTGCCCTGTGTTGGCTGGGATTGGCTCCAGCAGACCCCTGTGTTCGGATTCAGCAGGTTGGAAAATGGATGGATGGATACTACTAATGGTTTAAATAATATCACCCCATCCCATATTTTGGAACGTCTGTCCCCCTTACACTCCAAGTCGTAACCTCAGATCTTCAAATGAGGGCCTGCTTATAACTCCAAGAGCCAACCTGAAAAGAAGTGGTGAGGTGGCTTTTTGCTGTTATCCACTTAAAATCTGGAATACTTCACCAATGGAAATTCGCCAGGCTAATACTGTACAACTATTTATTATTATTATTTTAAAATGGCTTTTTTGTAGCTTCATTTTAGTTGTATCCCTGTTAGTCTATATGAGCACTGAATTATCATTTTCCTCTGGGATCTGCAATTCTGTACTAATCTGGACTATTCTCTGCTGTCTTTTCTGGTTCATCTGTGTTGGTGATCTGTGCCACCACCACCTGGTCAAGGTACCATGCTGCCCCCTGTGTTTATGGATTGAATGGCGGGTGTCCCGGATGTCCACATGACCACCGTCATCTTCAATTTCTTCCACGTGAAGCCTGAACACCACCGGGGGCTTGGCGGTCTTTTGGCCTTGGAACCCATGCAGATTTTGCTTTTTTTTCCCTCCAGCCTAACTGTTTTGTTTTATTTCTGTCCTCCTGGCCATTCAACCTTACATTTTTCTTTGTTACATACTGTATAATATTATTACCTAATTTTGTTTGTTTATGTTTTATATTAACTTCTTTTTATTTCGTTTTGTAAAGCACTTTGAGCTATTGATGGGCAGATGGATACTAGAGGGGTCTGTATCGAAGGAGTGACATAACAAAGGAGTGACATAAATACCGTATTAAAAGAGTGACATTTTATTGGAGTCACCTACCACACACAACTGAAAGTATGCTCACCAAAAAAATCGTTGCTACCACTTGGATGGTTGGTTGGATGGTTGTCACTCCTTTGAAATTTATATCTGAGGTTTCACTCCTTTGTTATGTCACTCCTATGACATGTTACTCCTTTGAATAGGACCAGACTAGAGTATCGATGCTTCCAGTCCTGACCTTTTAATTTAAACATCGATGTTCACATTAAAAATATCAATATTACACAATTATATTATACAATTATATTATATTTTAATAATGTGCAAGTTTATTAGAAATTATTTTTAAAAAGCATTTGATGGTGAGAACATGATTAAATTAGATGGGTCATATTGTGTAAAACAGGAGCTGCTTTTCCTTCTGCGTTTATCATCGCCCTGCATTCACACTGGCAGTGCTGCAGCCCACCAGCCAAAGATGTGGAGCTGTGTATGTGAGGCAATGGCAGAAAGAAAGTGTGGCGTTGTTTGGAGTTATTTTACTCCAATGAGTGAACAAAAATGAAGCAAAATGTGATATGTGTCAGAAGACCGTACGTTATTGCAGCAACATCACAAACCTAGTAAAATACATAAAAGTCAGCCATGTTACCGAACATGTGGAGTTACAACCGAGGCAATCAGAAGAGAGCACAGGCAGTCAGTCTGCTGTCTACTCTTAAAGAAGCCTTCCATAAAGGCAGGCAGCACCCAAGCAACTTTAGTATTGTAATCTGATGTAAGGTTGTTGTAATTGTTTGAAGAGAAAATAATCAATGTCTGTTTTTAGAAAGGAGTATGTTACATTTATAGCTTGATGAATGGACATATGTAGAACACATTTTCAAAGTTAATATATTTATTATATCCATCCATCCATCCATTTTCCAACCCGCTGAATCCGAACACAGGGTCACGGGGGTCTGCTGGAGCCAATCCCAGCCAACACAGGGCACAAGGCAGGAACCAATCCCGGGCAGGGTGCCAACCCACCGCAGGACACACACAAACACACCCACACACCAAGCACACACTAGGGCCAATTTAGAATCGCCAATCCACTTAACCTGCATGTCTTTGGACTGTGGGAGGAAACCGGAGCGCTCGGAGGAAACCCACGCAGACACGGGGAGAACATGCAAACTCCACGCAGGGAGGACCCGGGAAGCGAACCCAGGTCCCCAGATCTCCCAACTGCGAGGCAGCAGCGCTACCCACTGCGCCACTGTGCCGCCCTTTATTATATCCATTATGTAAAAAAAATAAATATATATATATATATTTGTATATTTACATATATACTTGATATTATCTTTAAATCCCTTTCCCAAGCATTAGACCCAAGTGTCACTCGGGCTGTAGAAACAGTGCTAAAAGCAGTAGTCCCGAGCAGTACCAGTGCAGTGGCGTAGCCATGCCTTCTCCTCTCACCTGTAGGCATGCCTAGTAATAATAGCAACGTTTTTTGGCAGCCCAAGTATTACATACTTTCGACAGTGATACAAGCAATGATGTTGAGGAGCCTATCATCAGCAGTGATGACGATATAAATCTGTCATCAGGCAGTGAAATTGAAATGGACAATGAAAGCGAAAGTGATTCTGATGAATCCGAAAGTTATGTTCGCTCGGTATTTGCATCATTATTATGCTTTTTTTTACACTTCTGACTGGGTACTTTTAGTGTTGTGCACGTTTCACAGTTAAAAAAAATGTGATTTTTTTGAGCTAAAAAATTAAACGCTTTTTTTGATATTTTTTTTCGAGAAAAAACGTAACACTAACGCATGTTGTTGCTCCACATATTTTTTGCAAGAACTAAACGTGTTTAATAATTTCTTTTAATAAACAAGCCAAAAAGTGCAATCTTTGGCATAATGTAATAGTGATGCAAAGTCTTTAAATGTGATCTTTTTATGTCCACAAATACGGTAAGTTTTTTACATAAGATTAACCATTCTTCAAAGACAAAAATCTGGCTGCAGCAGTACTGGTATCGGTATTGGCAATACTGGTCTCAGTATCACCTGGTATCGGATCGAAAAAAAATGAGCAGTATCGCCCATCAATAGCTCTCAGGTGCGGAGCGCAGCCAGATACTTTTAAGAATAGTAGGCGGGGTCTCAATGCGTCAGCAGCAAGGCTCGCTATCAACTAATGAAATTCTGCAGCATCGTGATTGCATATGTATAAGGGTGATTAGCATGATCCATATATGGCAATTTCAGGGAGGTGTTCTACGCCCGTTCCGGTACCCGTAATTATAAAACGATTGTGATTAGATAGATAGATAGAGATTATTAAGGATAAATCGCGTAGAAATTTGCGTATGCCAGGTTTTATAAATCTGATTTTACTGGCGTATGCATGTTTTCACGCTTGAATCCATGCAAAGTTTCAGAATTTACTGTCTTAGTCTTAATCTTCTTTGTTTATTTATCTGGTTTGTACAATGCTATATACTGTATATTCTGCCGTTCTTTATTTATTCTGTAAGTGCCTTGAGCATGGGAAAGGCGCTATATAAATAAAATGTATTATTATTATTATTATTAAATGAGGCCTCTGGCTTTGACAGAAAACTAACTTACGGTTAAGTGCCTAAGCAGGAGGAGACGGAAGTAAATCAGTCGACGTGCGTTAGTGGAAAACTAAAGTGAATGATCTAGATTTAAAATAAATAAGTAAAATACACATTATAAATAGAGAACAATATGTAGTGTAATGCTTAGTTACTAAACTCCAATTACTGTGTCTTTAAGAATATATCAGGACAATAACAGTAACACATAACTTTATACATATCAAAAATTATTAATAGTATTTTAAATATGTGATAAATAATGAGTTTAATGTAAGAGACATGACAACAAAGCATCACGTAGTTCTAGGCACTTTCGTTGTTCAAGACGCGAATTTCTTTGGAAAAATATATTTATGTATATAAAAATATATATATTGTTCTTATTGATCTGAATCTCCAGATCAACCTCAAGTTTCGGAAATGACGGAACAAATTCTTCATAAATACTTGTAAAGTTCACGTCTACAGTCTCGCCCGGTGTGAACTTCTACTCGCCTGCGGCTCGCCAGGTGCTCCTACGGCTTCCTGCCACCTGCCTTGAAGAGGTCCAATCAGAATCCAAGCGAACCCATTGGTTCCGCCTTCGAGGGCTGACGTCATCATGTATACAGTCCTGCCAAGATGGCGGACAACATCCCTCTGCACCCTGTCAGGAGCATCCAGAAAAAGAATGCGTATTACCACGAGGGGAGACACAACAGGTACGGAAACGATCATTTTACCATATTGTGACAGAGAACGTGTGCTTGTAGGTGTTGCGTCCTACGTGATGTTCGCTGTCTACAAAGAAAAGGCAGGTCTGTGAAGTATGAAGTGAGTCGTGGCGGGTCCTCCTCTGGGGCTGGACGCGGCTCTTCCTTATAGTAATGTGACAGGTGAATGTGTCTAGAAAACAATCCAGGTCCTAACCTTAAGCATGGGAAAGAAAGTCTTGTGAGCTGTCATGTGGTAGAAAGGCACATGAGATGCCGCGAGCGCGTTTACCCTCCCATCATAGGCACTTGGGTAAGGATGGCCTGCTGCTCGAGGGAGCGAGTTGGTCAGTGGCTGTCATGGTGTTGGCACTGAATAACAAATATACAAGCCGTGATTCGTAAAGGGTGCAAAGGGACCAGCGCACCTGGCAAGGGTTCAAACATTGTGGTATGCCGTAAGTTGCTTTCTCAATGCGATAAACAGGATTTGGGAGCTGGAAAGCTTCAGTAACATTTGAGGTATCGGACTAAAGTGGGTACAAAACAGCTGGCACGCTTGGCATCTCCAGTTATTCTGTGTCCTGTGATGCGATATGAAACCAAAGCATTCAGGGCCTTTTAAGCTTCCATAACAGCGCCAATGATAGCTGTCCTCCAGAATATACTCTGCTTTGACTTGCAAAAGCTGTGTGTCCCTGCTTCTTCCATAATGCATTTAATCTGCTGACAGCACTGTTAACAAACAGAAGTACTGTGTAGAGGTACGCATATTCAGTTCTGCTTAAGTTGGACAGTTGTGACATTTCTGTTTTTCGAGTGTTGGTGTTTTTTATGGAAGCAGAAGCACTTTGATGGGTGGTACTAGTAGGCTAGTAGGAGAAGCAGTGGTGGTCTAGTAGAGTAAGAACCTGATTATGCAGTTTGCAAGGTGGATACTTTTTTATGCTGCTAAAATGTACTTTTTCCCCCAGTAAATTAATTCAGGGTGGCCTGTAGAGTGCTTACTGTATCTTGGTTTGGTGGCGCTGTTTCTTATTTCTGTAGGACACCGTACCATACACATATTTAATTTTATGACATCTTTGTGTTTTTTGTTTTTTTTTTTTTTTTTTTTATAACCTCCCCATATATGCACTCACTAAGCAAATCTTCAGGAACACCTGTACGTCTTTATTCATTCAGTTTTCTAATTGGCCAATTATGTGGCAGTAGCACAATGCATAAAATCATGCAGATGCAGGTCAGGAGCTTCAGCTGATGTTCACATCAAACATCAGTTAAGTAATTGTGATTTTGACCATGGCATAATTGTTGGTGTCAGACGGGCTGGTGTAAGTATTGATCTCCTGGAGTTTTCACACACAACAGCCTCTAGAGTTTAATCAGAATGGTACAAAAACATCCAGTGAGTGTCGGTTCCTCATACGGAAATGAGTTGTTGATTAGAGAGGTCAGTCTAGAACTGGCAGTCTGCTTCGAGCTGACAGAAGGGCTGTGTTAACTAAATTTTTCCTTGGGATTAATAAGGTTTATCTGATCTGTGTTTATCTAAGCTAATCTAATAACCACTCTTTTCAACTGTGGTGAACTATAAAGTATCTCCAAATGCACAACACGTCAAACCTTGAAGTGGATGGGCTGCAACAGTGGAGGACCATGTCGGGTTCAACTCCTGTCAGCCAAGAACAGAAAGCTGATGGCTGCAGTGGGAATAGGCTCACCAAAATTGGACAGTTGGAGGCTGGAAATCGTAGCCTGTTCTGATGTATCTCATTTTCTTTTTTTCTTTTTTTTTATTAATTTTATTGTAATCATTCAAAACAAATAGATCAATTTATACAAAAAAGAATTGAAGACAAATCAAACCCCACCCTTGAGAAGGAGAGCATGGCCAAAGGAGAATTGCTTAGGTCTTTTTAATAGGACAAAAAATAAACAAAATAAAGGAAAAAATGTATATAGGTAAATAAAAAATGGAGAAGGGAAAAAAATGCGAAAATAATTATTTCTTCTTATTCTAAAATATTATTGATTAGATCCTGCCAGGTTTTGAAAAAATTCTGTAGGGATCCTCTAACTGAGAATTAGATTTTTTTTCCAATTTCAAATAATATAAAACATCGGTTTCCCACTGACTTATCAGAGGAGAGTCAGGATTCTTCCAATTTAACAAAATAAGTCTGCGTGCCAAAAGTGTAGTGAATGCAATCACCGTTTGCTTGTCCTTCTCCACTACAAGTCCGTCTGGAAGAACACCGAACACAGCTGTTAATGGGTTAGGAGGGATTGTGACACCAAGGCTGTCTGAAAGGCACTTAAACATTTTGGTCCAAAATGATGTTAGTTTGGTGCAGGCCCAAAACATGTGACCCAGTGAGGCAGGAGCTTGGTTGCAGCATTCGCAGGTTGGATCTCGCCCTGGAAACATTTTGGACAGTTTTAAGCGAGACAGATGAGCTCGATATATAATTTTTAGTTGAATAATTCTATGCTTTGCGCATATGGAGCTCGAGTGAATTATCTGCAATGCTACCTTCCACTCCTTTTCTGATATATTGATTAAGAGATCTTTTTCCCAATGTCCTTTTGGATCTTTGAAAGGAAGGGACTCTAATAGGATTTTATATAATGCGTTAATGGTGTCTAATTCCTCGAAATTGAGCAGTATTTTTTCCAGAATGGTGGAGGGTACGAGATGAGGAAAATCGGGCTTTAACAAAGTTTCTAATTTGAACATAGTGAAAGAAATGTGTAGCTGGGAGGTTGAATTTGGAACGTAATTGTTTAAAGGATGCAAATATGTTGTCTATATAAAGATCTCTGAGCAATTTAATCCTGAATCTTTTCCAGGTATTATAAACTGGATATGTTTGCGAGGGTTGAAAGAGGTGGTTCTCGTGCAGAGGTGCCACAGATAAAAGATTTTCCATCTTAAAATGCTTTCTAAGTTGGTTCCATATTCTGAGTGAGTAAAGCACAATTGGATGTATCTCATTTTCTGCTGAGGCACACAGATGGTAGGGTCCGACATGCTCTCAGCCCACAATGTATCAACAGTCCAGGCTAGTGGTGGTGCTGGTGTTGGTGTTGGTGTAATGGTGAGGGGAATGTTTTCTTAGCACGCTTTATTACCAACTAGCTGTCCCCTGCAGCTCTGCCCGCATAGTAGTGAAACTGAACAAACTTTAAAAATCAATGAAAAAAAAATGTAATAATTTGCATTGAGAAGAATTTATATTGATAGCTTTCGTATCCGAGGGACTCTTGATATAAAATATTTTTGGTTTTGCTATCAGGGGCGAGAATGTAGCTGTGATCTCTTTGCCAAAAATGTACAAAGTTGGCCAAGCGGAAGGTAGGTGCGCACCAACGTCAAACATTGGCACTGTATCTGATCGTGTTCTGCTCTGACGAGAGAGCGTCCCCCATGTGGGGAGAACAGTACGTGGCCGTGATATCTCTGTCAATGAGCAGGTACCCTCTAAAACACACATAGCTCTGATCTCTCTCTCAAAAACGTCAAACATTACTAAAAGGTAATGTCTGCTGTACAAACAGGTATTGCTAGCTAAGTGGAGGCAAAGTACTCTACAACACATGGCAAGAGGTAGAGCGACTCGAACGGAGGCTGGCGCATGAGTGATGAGAGCCCCACCCCACCCCGCTCCCTACTCCTGAGGTCCCGCCTCCCCCTCCCCTTGGCCCACAGCCTGTCTCTTGGATTCGCGTGAAAAATCGGTGCAGCAACCAAACTTTAATACTTAGCGCAATGAGAGAAGTTGCAAAATCAACCGGAATGTTCAAGCAAATTATAGAAAAAAAACCTGGTCTAAATCCGTTAAGTAGTTCACTTGTGAAAAGCGGACAGACATACAGACAGACAGATGTTGGATTTTATATACAGTATATAGACATAAATCATTGATTGAATGCCAAGGCCTGTTTGAGTATTGTTGCTGACCACGTGCATCTCTTCATGACCAAAATTTACCCATCTTCTAATGGCCGCTTTTCACATGATAAATCACCATGTCACGAGGTAAAAGTTGAGTCAAAGTGGCTTCGTGCACATGATTAATGAGTTCAGTGGTCTTTCCAGTCAACAGATCTGAATCCAGTAAAGCCCATTTTTTGATATGGTAGAAGCGGAGATTCACGCCATGAATGTGTAGCTAACAAATCTGCGTAAATTTTGTGAGGCAGTCTTGTCAACATGGACCAGGATCTGAAAGCAGTGTTTTCCAACATCTTGTGAAATCCATGCCACAATGAGCTAAGGCTGTTTGGAGAGCAAAATGAGGTGCTACCCAGAATTAATAAAATAGTGTTCCTGATAATTTGCTCAGTGAGCATACATTACTTTGAAAATGGCTGTTATGCAGCCCCTAGATAGATAGATACTTTATTATTCCCAAGGGGAAATTCACATACTCCAGCAGCAGCATACTGATAAAAAACAATATTAAAGAGTGATAACAATGCAGGTATAACAGACAGTAACTTTGTATAATGTTAACGTTTACCCCCCCCCGGGTAGAATTGAAGAGTCGCATAGTGTGTGGGAGGAATGATCTCCTCAGTCTGTCAGTGGAGCAGGACATTGACAGCAGTCTGTCGCTGAAGCTGCTCCTCTGTATGGAGATCCTGTTCAGTGGATGCAGTGGATTCTCCATGATTGACAGGAGCCTGCTCAGCGCCCGTTGTTCCACCACGGATGTCAAACTGTCCAGCTCCGTGCCTACAATAGAGCCTGCCTTCCTCACCAGTTTGTCCAGGCGTGAGGCGTCCTTCTTCATTATGCTGCCTCCCCAGCACACCACCGCATAGAAGAGGGCGCTCGCCACAACCGTCTGATAGAACATCTGCAGCATCTTAATGCAGATGTTGAAGGACGTCAGCCTTCTAAGGAAGTATAGTCGGCTCTGTCCTCTCCTGCACAGAGCATCAGTATTGGCGGCCCAGTCCAATTTATCATCCAGCTGCACTCCCAGGTATTTATAAGTCTTCACCCTCTGCACACAGTCACCTCTGATGATCACGGGGTCCATGAGGGGCCTGGTCTTCCTAAAATTCACCACCAGCTCTTTGGTTTTTCTGGTGTTCAGGTGTAGGTGGTTTGAGTCGCACCATTTAACAAAGTCCTTGATGAGGTCCCTATACTCCTCCTCCTGCCCACTCCTGATGCAGCCCACGATAGCAGTGTCGTCAGCGAGTTTTTGCATGTGGCAGGACTCCGAGTTGTATTGGAAGTCCGATGTATATAAAGTACAGTCCCCTTTCAAATTTCTGTAAAGTTAGCTTTGAGCGTGGGAAAGGTGCCATATAAATGTATTAACATGTTGCTAGCATTATTAATTACAATGAACTATGAAGTCTGGATACATGTTTTACTTGAGTACTTTTTCTGTACTGTAATAGCCACTTTCATAGTCACTTTACAGAGTATTTATTCCTTCACCATCTTTGAAAATTGAAACACGAACTAATAAAACTTAATTTACTAATGCTGTATGGAATTCCATTCTGGTCGTAATCCAATTTTTGTCTGTTTGATTTGATGTAATGTTAGTAACGAATACACTTCTTGCTAAATGGAATGTTGAAAGGAAAGCTAATATGATTGTATTTTTAATTTGTACTAGGGGTCTTCACCCGACCCCCCCAGCGCTACGTGCCATTGTGAAGAGGGTGGTTGAATGCACCCCAAGGAGATGCAGTTGCTCCTCCGAAACCCCTCTTAAACGGTGATACAATGGGAAATAAATAATAGTTATTTATTTATTTATTTTTTTTACCTCTTCTTTGCTCAATCAGCTGCTGGCTTGCTGCTGCTGCCATGTCGCGTAATCTGCATTTCGTGTGGCTTGTCGAACGTTTAAAAGCCTGCACAGCAGCTGTCCATTTGTCTCACTTCCTTGTCTCTCTTCTCCCCCAGACATCCTCAAACACTATTCGATCTCTTTTCGCTGTTCTGTTATTTCACCGAATAATATTTTCCGTTTGCTTGCTCAAATGCAATCTTTACTATCATTTTTTTGAGACTTTCGAATTTTCCTACTTCCATTATCTCTAATCTGCTCTGCATGTGTATGACGCCAGCATTTTTGAATTCTTTACGACATTCTGCTTTGTCTTTTTCCAGCCCTGGGCATGGTTAAATCTCTTGGCACAAAGTCTATGCATTCTTTTCTCTCCAACACTTTTGGGTCTCTTTTCGACACGCTGCTCTTCTTCGCTTAGTCGTTGACGTGTCATCTAGAACGTATAAAATTTTTAAGAGCTGAGACCACAGGAATTGTGTCTGCCAAAAGCATTCCAACAACTGAGTTGTTAGATGACCATGGTCTTGTTTAAAAGTGGTTGTAAGTTGGGCGTGACTTGCAAAAGTTACTGTCTCACGGGACTTGCTTCCAAAGGTTGTAAGTATGACGTGACTTGACCGTCTCACGGGACGTGAAGTGTCTGTCTTCAAAAGATCACGTCTTATCGCAGGAAAAAAAGTCTCGCCTCATCCCAAGATTTTTTTTTATAATAGAGAGATAAGGTTGTTATTGATGCTGTGTAAACTCAAAATAGTAGTATATTTAGTTTTAATAATCTAGATGATTTTTTTTTTAAGTCCTGCAGCTTTCTTGTAGTTTGTGATCTACTGTAGCTGTTCTATTGATTTTCAGACAACCCAGCAACTTTAATTTCTTTGGCTCTTTCACAAGAATATAGCCATATGCAACAAATTTTGCATATTTTTTCCATTTCCATTTAAAATGATTTCTTAATCCACTTCTAAAACAATGTTGTTATTTAGAAGCATGCTTCCATTAGCTACGCAAACTACTGTATATACAAATTTTACCAAAGCTGGAAAAGTAAAAATTTACAAATACGTCTTCTTTAAATTTTGTTACAAGTGGAAAGGGTCAGTCACTGTTTGTCTTGATTTCAGCCTTTACACCAGGGGTGTCGAACTCCAGTCCTGGAGGGCCACAGTGGCTGCAGGTTTTCATTCTAACCATCTTCTTAATTAGTGACCAATTTTTGCTGCCAATGACTTCTTTTAATTAACTTGACTCAGGCCCTTTAGTTGTTTCTTTTTTCCTTAATTAGCAGCCAAACAATAATGAGACACAAAACAAGCCACCACATCACACAATATCTGAAAATAAACTCACCAAAACACTTTGACAATTTGTTCTTATAAAAAACAGAAAATCAGCAGTTTTGGAAATGTCTACTGTTGCAGAATGAGAGCAGCAACAAGCCGGGGAATTAAATAACAGGTTTAATTAACAGCAAGCATCAGCTTCTCATTAAGAAACTGGTTGGAGTTTGAAGCCCCAGTTTAAGCTGGTCATCTGTTGGCTCATTTCACATCTCATTTCTGTTTGGCTGTCATTTAATGAGGAAACAAATCAATTCAGAGGACTGAATCCTTCTAACATGGCTATTAAAATAAAGGGGGAAAAAAGTGAATTAGCAGTGAAAACTGGTCACTGATTAGGAAAAGGGTTAGAATGAAAACCTGCAGCCACTGCGGCCTCCAGGCCTGGAGTTTGACACCTGTGCTTTACACTGACAAAAGTGGAAATTTTAATAAGAGCATATCGATCTTTTGATATCCTCTGTATGTTTACTGTTCTAATTTATTCCTTTAACTGAGGCGATTTTGATGTACCTTAGTCGTCCGTCAACTTTTACTTCATTGACATTTTCATTTTAGATGTTTAATAATCCCCCTCCTTTAACCGCCACCTTATCGTGGTGAAGGGGTTTGCGTGTCCCAATGATCCTAGGAGCTCTGTTTCCGGGGCTTTATGCCCCTGGTAGGGCCACCCAAGGCAAACTGGGTCCTAGGTGAGGGATGAGACAAAGAGCGGTCAAACAAATCTCCTATGAAGAAAAACAATTTTGGACGCGTTTTCCCTTGCCCGGACGCGGGTCACCGGGGCCCCACCTCTGGAGCCAGGCCTGGAGGTGGGGCTCGATGGCGAGTGCCTGGTGGCCGGGCCTGCACCCATGGGGCTCGGCCGGGGCACAGCCCGAAGAGGCAACGTGGGTCCCCCTTCCATGGGCTCACCACCTATGGGAGGGGCCAGGGAGGTCGGGTGCAGTGTGAGTTGGGTGGTGGCCGAAGGCGGGGACCTTGGCGGTCCGATCCTCGCTACAGAAGCTGGCTCTTGGGACGTGGAATGTCACCTCTCTGAAGGGGAAGGAGCCTGAGCTAGTGCGCGAAGTTGAGAGGTTCCGGCTAGATATAGTCGGACTCACCTCGACGCACAGCTTGGACTCTGGAACCAATCTCCTTGAGAGGGGCTGGACTCTGTACCACTCTGGAGTTGCCCCCGGTGAGAGGCGCCGAGCAGGTGTGGGTATACTTATTGCCCCCCAACTTGGAGCCTGTACATTGGGGTTTACCCCGGTGGACGAGAGGGTAGCCTCCCTTCGCCTTTGGGTGGGGGGACGGGTCCTAACTGTTGTTTGTGCGTATGCACCGAACAGCAGTTCGGAGTACCCACCCTTTTTGGAGTCCCTGGAGGGTGTGCTAGAGGGCATACCTTCTGGGGGACTCCCTCGTTCTGCTGGGAGACTTCAATGCTCACGTGGGCAATGACAGTGAGACCTGGAAGGGCGTGATTGGGGAGGAATGGCCCCCCCGATCTGAACCCGAGCGGTGTTTTGTTATTGGACTTCTGTGCTCATCATGGATTGTCCATAACGAACACCATGTTCAAGCATAGGGGTATTCATATGTGCACTTGGCACCAGGACACCCTAGGCCTCAGTTCGATGATCGACTTTGTGGTCGTGTCGTCGGACTTGCGGCTACATGCCTTGGACACTCGGGTGAAGAGAGGGGCGGAGCTGACAACTGATCACCACCTGGTGGTGAGTTGGCTTCGATGGTGGGGGAGGATGCCAGTCAGGCATGGTAGGCCCAAACGTGTTGTGAGGGTCTGCTGGGAACGTCTGGCAGAGCCCCTGTCAGAAGTAGCTTTCAACTCCCACCTCCGGCAGAACTTCGACCACATCCCGAGGGAGGTGGGGGGACATTGAGTCCGAATGGGCCATGTTCCGTGCCTCTATTGCTGAGGCAGCTGACCGGAGCTGTGGCCGTAAGGTGGTCGGTGCCTGTCGTGGCGGCAATCCCCGAACCCGTTGGTGGACACCGGCGGTGAAGGATGCCGTCAAGCTGAAGAAGGAGTCCTACAGGACCCTTTTGTCCTGTGGGACCCTGGAGGCAGCTGATAGGTACCGGCAGGCCAAGCGGAATGCGGCTTTGGTGGTTGCTGAGGCAAAAACTCGGGCATGGGAGGAGTTTGGGGAGGCCATGGAGAACGACTTTCGGACGGCTTCGAGGAGATTCTGGTCACCATCCGGCGTCTCAGGAAGGGGAAGCAGTGCAGTGTCAACACTGTATATGGTGGGGATGGTGCGCTGCTGACCTCGACTTGGGACGTTGTGGATCGGTGGGGGGAGTACTTCGAAGACCTCCTCAATCCCATTAACATGCCTTCCAATGAGGAAGCAGAGCCTGGGGACTCAGAGGTGGGCGCCCCCATCTCTGGGACTGAGGTCACCGAGGTGGTCAAAAAACTCCTTGGTGGCAGGGCCCCGGGGGTGGATGAGATACGCCCGAGTTCCTCAAGGCTCTGGATGTTGTAGGACTGTCTTGGCTGACACGCCTCTGCAACATCGCATGGACATCAGGGACAGTGCCTCTGGATTGGCAGACTGGGGTAGTGGTCCCCCTCTTTAAGAAGGGGGGATCGGAGGGTGTGTTCCAACTACAGAGGGATCACACTCCTCAGCCTCCCTGGAAAAGTCTATTCAGGGGTCCTGGAGAGGAGGGTCCGTCGGATAGTCGAGCCTCGGATTCAGGAGGAACAGTGGGGGTTTTCGTCCTGGTCGCGGAACAGTGGACCAGCTCTATACCCTTAGCAGGGTCCTGGAGGGTGCATGGGAGTTTTGCCCAACCAGTCTACATGTGTTTTTGTGGACTTGGAAAAGGCATTCGACCGTGTCCCTCGGGGAAATCCTGTGGGGGGTACTCCGAGAGTATGGGGTACCGGCCCCCCTGATAAGGGCTGTTCGGTCCCTGTACGATCGTTGCCAGAGCCTGGTCCGCATTGCTGGCAGTAAGTCGAACCCGTTTCCAGTGAGAGTTGGACTCCGCCAGGGCTGCCCTTTGTCACCGATTCTGTTCATAACTTTTATGGACAGAATTTCTAGGCGCAGCCAGGGCGTTGAGGGGGTCTGGTTTGGTGGGCTCAGGATTGGGTCACTGCTTTTTGCAGATGATGTTGTCCTGTTTGCTTCATCAGGCCGTGATCTTCAGCTCTCTCTGGATCGGTTCGCAGCCGAGTGTGAAGCGGCTGGGATGAGAATCAGCACCTCCAAATCCGAGACCATGGTCCTCAGCCGAAAAGGGTGGAGTGCCCTCTCAGGGTGGTAGCGAGATCCTGCCCCAAGTGGAGGAGTTCAAGTATCTCGGGGTCTTGTTCACGAGTGAGGGAAGAATGGAGCGTGAGATCGACAGGCGGATCGGTGCGGCATCAGCAGTAATGCGGGCTCTGCATCGGTCTGTCGTGGTGAAAAAGGAGCTGAGCCATAAGGCAAAGCTCTCAATTTACCAGTCGATCTATGTTCCTACCCTCACCTATGGTCATGAGCTATGGGTAGTGACCGAAAGAACGAGATCGCGAATACAAGCGGCTGAAATGAGTTTCCTCCGCAGGGTGTCTTGGCTTTCCCTTAAAGATAGGGTGAGAAGCTCAGTCATCCGAGAGGGGCTCAGAGTAGAGCCGCTGCTCCTCCGCATTGAGAGGAGTCAGATGAGGTGGCTCGGGCATCTGATCAGGATGCCTCCTGGACGCCTCCCTGGTGAGGTGTTCCGGGCACGTCCAACCGGGAGGAGGCCCCGGGGAAGACCCAGGACACGCTGGAGGGACTATGTCTCTCGACTGGCCTGGGAACGCCTTGGGATTCTCCCGGAAGAGCTAGAAGAAGTGGCTGGGGGAGAGGGAAGTCTGGGCATCTCTACTCAAGCTGCTGCCCCCGCGACCCGACCTCGGATAAGCTGGAGACAATGGATGGATGGATGGATGTTTAATAATCAATACAGCAACATAAAATTAAAGTTTTTTTTGTAAATCAATTCCAGTTTAATCTCCCATATTGTGCTTAGGCAACACTTTTTCAACTTATTTCACTAAAGGGAATTAGTTACCTTTAAAATTTGTCTGATCACTTCAACATTTATTTCTGTGTGAAATTGAAGAAAATGTTATTAAGAATGATCCAACGTCAGAAATCAAATACATTTGAACTTTAATAGACCAAATTAGAGGACATTTCTGTCTAAAGTTAAAAAGTTACTATAAATGGTGTTCTGTCCTAGAGCAGTGGCGGAGATGGAAAAGAAAAACCTGATATGTAGCAAGAACTGAAAGTGCTTTCTCATTGTCACAGTAAGGGTCAGTCTACATGTATTCGTTGTGATACGAAGTTTAAAAAAGGTTAGACGTCTAATGAGATCATCTTGCAAACACTGGCAGCTTATCAAGAAAATGCTACTCTCGGTTCAAGTGTGTTACACTATCTTGAACATCATCTGTGTTCAATACTGTGTTACCTATCAAAATCTGATCTGCATCGTTTTTTTTTTTGTTTGTTTTGCATCATCCATAAGTTATTAAAGTTGGCATAAAATCTTTAACTCATTAGCTTTGTTCTTTATCAGTATGCTGCTGCTGGAGTATGTGAATTTCCCCTTGGGATTAATAAAGTATCTGTCTGTCTGTCTGCCTATACTAAAATTATCTATCTATCTATCTATCTATCTATCTATCTATCTATCTATCTATCTATCTATCTATCTATCTATCTATCTATCTATCTATCTATCTATCTATCTATCTATCTATCTATCATAGTGCTTTTCATATCTATCTATCTATCTATCTATCTATCTATCTATCTATCTATCTATCTATCTATCTATCTATCTATCTAATCTATCTATCTATCTATCTATCTATCTATCTATCTATCTATCTATCTATCAATCTATCTATCTATCTATTATATAGTGCCTTTCACATTATCTACCTACCTACCTACCAACCAACCAACCAACCAATAGAGTGCAACCCTTTTGTTTTTTTTTTTTTTTACAGACTCAAGACAAACCTCAAAATAAGCATTATGACAGATTATTTAGTTAATTTGTCTTTTCAAAATGATGTCAGTTAGACATGTTTAAATTCAGAAGGGGTCAGTGTTATGTTAAACTTACCAATAATATTTTTAAGATGTTCAATATTACTTTGATTGTCACTAAAGTACCAGAAGTGCCCAAGCATTTTAGTTTTCTTGAATAACCAGCATTTTAAAATTGTTATTACCCCAAAGTACTTATTTACAAATTGTATACAGAACATGAAAAATGTATAGTTTCAGACCTCCAAAAAAAAAACCATAAGCAGAAAAGGTAATTGTGTTTGAGGCTGAAATTCTCATTTTAAACTAGTCATACATCTTGTTTAAGATTTTAGTTTCGGCTTGTAATTTGTCACATAGTCACTAGATAATAATGAATCAGTTAAAAATACATAAACTGTAATAGGAAATTGCTGCGTCACTTCATATTTCTTTAAATGGTATCCCAAGGAGCCACAGTGATGTAACTGTTATATGGCATATGACAATAAGGAGCCTTAATTTGATACAAAAAGTAACATACAGTCGAATGCTGTTTTTCGTTTTCACATCTTTGGTGCCTTAAGTAAATGGCAACAGTCTCGGTGAATGGCTGTTTTCTGTTTAAAATAATTTCTGACAACTTCAGTGTCATTTCCAGTAGGGTGATCTGTTTTACAGGATAAAAGCCACTTCCTCTCATGGCCACAGAGGCCTAGTTTAACATTGGTAATGCAGTTCCTTTCTCTCATCTCGGTTGTTGTGTCTCTGTCAAAAGAGACATCCACTACGCCTTTAGGTAGTTGTATTAGTGTATTCCATATATGAATGTGAGGTATTACCAAAAGTATTAATCCTACCACATTAGGGACTTAAAATAAATAAATGAATGAGACAAATGTTGGAAATGCGAAAGCTAGAGTTTTTTTTTTTCATAGGTTCAAGAGGATACTTTGAAGATTGAATTTAATCCAAAAGTGTTTATATCAGTACTTTCATGAAAAGTTAAGTGTAACAGTATTTGAAGATTTGAAGTAAAATTAATCTAACTTTTTGGCCTCTTTTTTTATATTTGTGTGCCTGTCTGTCTAAAAAGTGTACATACATTGTATGTGTGTATATATTTAATATACGAAACAATATATAGTCCCTGTCAACTTTCAAGCATTATTCAGAAGTGATTAAGAAGACTAAGAGAATGTGAGGTTATATAGCACGCTGATGTGTGGAGTACAAGTCCAAGGAGGATAAGCTCAAGCTTTATAACACACTGATGAGGTCTCCTCTGGAGTTCTGGGTACAGTTTTGGTCTCTGGGCTGCAAAAAAAGACATGGCAGCATTAGAGAAAGACCACGGGAAGACTGACTAGGCTGATTCATGCACTGAGAGGTATGAGTTATGGGGAAAAATTGAACCCTTTCAGTTTAACACTAGAATTACCAAAACTTACGAGGAGCTCTCAACTTAAAACGGTAAATTCCCGAGGCACCCAGGATCGAACCTGGGGCCTCTTGATTACAAGTCTGCAGTTCTTGCCGCTACACTACAGAAGCTGTCGTATTATACTTGTACCTTTTGTGAAAGTGTTTATTTGATTTACCCTCTAAAACTCCAGCACTTTACTCCCAAGATATTCAAGGCTTCAGCTGGGAGAACTTCATGCCTTTTCTGCGGCGGTTATGGGTGGTATAGCACGCTACTTTCTGCTTGTGTTGAATCGACACATTTACAAGACAAAAGACACTGATGGAGAGGTGCAAAGGGATTTAAGGTGGGCCGAGTTTTTTCGTAGGCTTTGGTAATTCTAGTGTTAAGCAAACAGAGATTAAGAGGTGACATGTTTTCGTTGTTTAAAGTTATGAAAGGAATTAAAATGAGTTCAACAGAGTTTGTGAACACGTTACGGTAAGGACAGTAGAATAAGTGACCAAGTGATGTGGTAGACAGCAGGACTTTATAGGGACCTTCAAAACTTGACTAGATGTTATTTTGGAGGAATTAAGTGGATAGGACTGGCTATCTTTGTTGAGATGAATGTCTTGTTCTTTTCTATTTTTTCCTAATGTTCTACTGTAAGTATAGTGGTAGGGTCAAAATTTCACCTTCCAGTTTTCAGTGGATTTAGCATCTTTGTCAGCTTGTTCATCTGTGGATGCAATATTTTAAAAGCTAATCATTCAATCTGAATGGTATAGTGCTTCACATTTTAAAATGTTCAGCGTTTATTGATGCTGTAAATTGTGCTCTTTAGTGGTAATGATTTTGAGTTTTCTGCACACCTTTGTAGCCTAACTGGGATTGAAGATTATGTTTTTTTTTTGTTTTTTAACAAATTGTCATCTTTCCTATTCACATAATTTGTTACTGGGCAATATTTCAACACTAAAGCTTCAGCATTATGTCAGAAAAGTTGTGCTACACACATCAGATTTTTGTATTTTAAAAATAAATAACGGTCTTTTAACTCTTTTAGGGTGGATGTCGACTTTTGTCGAAATTCAGAGATAGAGGACAGTGATCAGCCATAAATGGTGACAAAACTCGCTGTTGTGTTTTAGTTCAGCTCTCTTTGCTAGAAGGAAAGTTAGCTTCATTGATTTGACCTTGATTACCTACGCATGCGTGAGTAGCGACGAGCAAACAACCTCTAAAATGGCATTGATATCTAGTGAGAGACCAAAGGGAATGCACAAAGCAAAATACTCCGTGGACAACATTTTGCATATTATCCCTGAATTGGACTCTGACTTGTTGGACTCCGATTTTGATGGAAGTAATCTGAAGATGGAGATTGAAAACTTGAGCTGAACGGTCCCCAAGTTGATTGTGGTGCTGAACACGCTTGTGTAGCTGATGGGCCCACGGCAATGTTCGCCTGGGAGGAGTGCCACTTAGACCAGATTGTGTTGCACTGCCACTCGAGGACAGGCCAGGCAGCTGGCCCTGCACACATTCCTACTGGCCACAGAGCTGTCCCTGCACAGCCACCAGACACTGAACAGGCGTCGACAGCAGCCACAGCAACAGACGTTTTACGTTGATTTACATGTGAAACCTTTGCTTTGTATGCTTTTTCAGAAAACCAAGTTGGCTGCAAAGAAGTATTCAGCCCTCAAAGAGTTAATTAAACAATTTTTATTGTAATTTTTGAGGGCAGAAGTTTGCTTTAGGGCTATTATAGTTTTTCCTTTACCTAAATGCTTCATTTTTGAGATATTGGTGTCAATTGCCTCTTGTATTACTGTTACCTTTAGTTTTAGGCATATTATATTATGCAATATTTAGAGAAGTTCATTTAGTTTACCACATATACTGCAAGTAAATGTCCAGTATAAGTTACTGAGAGAGTTAAACCTATATTGTTAGCAGTAAACTCCATGTGTCATGGAAAATAAAGACCTTTAATGATGTGATCAGACATTTATAGAATGAGGTTTCACATTCTAAAGACATTGGTGTGAACCATAAAGCTATGACAATATAATACTTTATAGATTAAACTTTATTATCAACGTGCCAAGTCCCTAAAATGCAAATCAGACCAGATGACTGATCAGTCAGCAAAATGGATCTACAGCTTTTGTAACGTACAACAGTGAACAATGTATGTAAGAAAAATAATTGTTTTTAAAACTTCTTAACTATATTTTGGCTTTACTCAAAAATCTGAATAATTGTAGGATGCAACACATTCAGCTAATAATCCATTTATAAGGTCATTAGTGTCCCATGTATAGAATACGATGAAAGTCTTACTTTCACGTGCTGATCAACATGCAACAAATCACTACTATCTGATGCCACAAATTAGACTTTAATATTGAAATTTCCAGAATCGAAAAGTCTTGGATTTCCAAATTTGGCTCCTTAGTCATTGATTCACATTCAAAATCATGGGTATGCAAGATATATACTGTATGTGCAATTTAAGCATGGAATGGCTTTTGGAAAGCACAAAATGTGATTATGAGTTAAAAGATCAAAAGTGTGCAACAACAAAAGGAAAAGATGCAGCTGTTGTAAGATGCATATGCGAAGCTGCTAAATGTAAATGATACTACAGGACATATTTTAAAAGGGGTCAAGGCAAAAATCATAATCCAGAGGATACAATGCAAACTAAGCATAAGTGGGCATAAAAATAATAAACCCGACTTGGTGACAAACAGTCTTCTTAAATAAACCAGTAATTATAGCCTTATGGGGAAGGCTGAGTAAATTGCCTTTGCCCCCAGGAGGTGTGAAAATGGGCACGGCCAAGGATGTAGCATGACAGTGAAAACTGATCACAAAGTGTTTGGTGATAATGCAGCAATCTA
Organism: Erpetoichthys calabaricus; assembly: GCF_900747795.2. Classification (NCBI taxonomy): domain Eukaryota; kingdom Metazoa; phylum Chordata; class Cladistia; order Polypteriformes; family Polypteridae; genus Erpetoichthys; species Erpetoichthys calabaricus. The sequence continues at coordinate 85,061,554 of NC_041406.2, read as the reverse complement.
TTGTTTTGATAATATATTAACGCATCATTTTGCTGTTATTACTGTTATTAGATGTGCTAGGACATTCCCATTCCACCCTTCCCCTATGTATGTATGTGTGTGTGTGTGTGTGTGTGTGGTGTGTGTGTGTGTGTGTGTGTGTGTAGGAGAGCACCATTTACTCTCATACTCTGGTTGTTTGCCCTTTTATTTCACCCGCTATTCTCACTATTTTTTTTCTTTAATTCCTCAATATGCTTTTCAAAAATGAAATATGCAAGTTGTATGCTTGTTTGGGTGATAATCTTTAGGTCTACTGTTTGTGTCCAGTCCACACTTACATCAAGTGTTGGCATAAAGACAGAAAGAGTAGCTAAAGCATTATTTATTTATAGACAAAAAAGTCTCTTTGGTAATATTGAGGATTGGCTGCCCTGGGATTTATGTTCTCATTATATTTTTGAATGTATTTTTTTTAGTACTGGTAGACATTTTCATATAAATACATATACTTCTTGACAGATTTTATTTAATCAGCTATTCGACAACATCTTCTTCTTTAATAAGAGCTTGTAATAACTTTATAATTTCTCAAAAAGCTTCAGCATAGAATCTTAGTCTTTTTCTATATGTAAATAACTAATAATACCATGCAATCATATCATTTAAGGTCCAGTTTAAATTTGATTAAAATAGATATACTGTACAGTGATCCCTCGCTATATCGCGCTTCGCCTTTCGCGGCTTCACTCCATCACGGATTTTATATGTAAGCATATATCGCGGATTTTTTGCTGGTTCGCGGATTTCTGCAGACAATGGGTCTTTTAATTTCTGGTACATGCTTCCTCAGTTGGTTTGCCCAGTTGATTTCATACAAGGGACGCTATTGGCAGATGGCTGAGAAGCTACCCAAGTTCTCTCTCTCTTTTGCGCTGACTTTCTCTGATCCTGACGTAGGGGGGTGAGCAGGGGGGCTGTTCGCACACCTAGACGATACGGACGCTCGTCTAAAAATGCTGAAAGATTATCTTCACGTTGCTACCTTCTGTGCAGCTGCTTCGTAAAGCGACATGCTGCACGGTGCTTCGCATACTTAAAAGCTCGAAGGTCACGTATTGATTTTTGACTGTTTGTTTTTCTCTGTCTCTCTCTCTCTCTCCCCCTCCCCCTACTCCTGACGGAGGGGGTGTGAGCTGCCGCCTTCAACAGCTTTGTACCGGTGGTGCTTCGCATACTTAAAAGCCAAACAGCCCTATTGATTTGTTTGCTTTCCTCTCTCTTTCTGACAGTCTGTGCTCCTGACGTGCACTCCTTTGAAGAGGAAGATATGTTTGCATTCTTTTAATTGTGAGACAGAACTGTCATCTCTGTCTTGTCATGGAGCACAGTTTAAACTTTTGAAAAAGAGACAAATGTTTGTTTGCAGTGTTTGAATAACGTTCCTGTCTCTCTACAACCTCCTGTGTTTCTGCGCAAATCTGTGACCCAAGCATGACAATATAAAAATAACCATATAAACATATGGTTTCTACTTCACGGATTTTCTTATTTCGCGGGTGGCTCTGGAACGCAACCCCCGCGATGGAGGAGGGATTACTGTATATATTTTTTTAAATCAATAAAGCAGCATTCTCAACAGTTATTGGGCAATCCCCTTTGCCATTCACTGTAGTGGTTATCTCTCCTTTTTGAGTGTTAAGGCTTTTCAGAAATGTAATTGTTGAATTCTTCACTATACAGGATGCGGTTGTTTATGCGTTAACTAGCTAATGGTGTGTTTTTTGTGTGTGTGTGTGTGTTCAGTGGTAAGCCCTCATCAAATAGACTGTTGTATTATACTTTTTACTCATCCTGTACTTGCAAATAATGCGGGTTTCCATACGTGATATACTACTTTTTTGAAAGAAATGTTATGTTCTGCTGATTATAATGATTTGCGTAGCATGTTTCCATAAATAAAAGTATAGCTCAAAGTGCTTTATCAGAAATTAAGGAAAAAATTACAAAGTAAAAGTAAAAAATAATATACAGAAATTTACTAAATTAATACATAATTTAAAATAGAAACTTACTCAATATAGATAAATAAGATAGAGATTTATTTGTTCCCTGGAGGAAATTTGGCTGTAAAGTAGGTTTGCAGTTGTGAGTATGCGAAACACAGTTTATTCTTCTGTTATTATTTATTTAAGTATTTATTTGTCGTCTTCTTCTTCTTATTATTGTTATTGTTATTATCTCATATCCTTACTTAGCAAGTAGACTACAAGAATGTGTAAACCATGAAGGCCGGCAGTTTGAACACTTAAGTGAGTGTACCTAAATGCATTATGACATTCTTTTGAGTTAATAAAGTTATTAAGCTATTGAGTTAAGAAAGCTATTGTAATAATCATAACCTGCATGTCTTTTTCAATATTAACAACTGTAAATATACATATACTGTGTACACACTTACATGCATACATACATACATACACACACTCGCATGCGCACTATAGTTTGAAAACACACCAGAATAACTAAAAGTTGAACAAGATGAAATAGAAAGAAAACGTCTGATGTGGCAGTCCCAGTCCCAGTGATGTATTATTTAGATGTATTGCCTGTTGGTACAAAGGAGCTCCCCGTAGTGTGTCTTGACACACTTCTGTTGAATAATTCATTGCCTGAAAGTTCTCAGTGTTTCCGGGAGAGGATGTGCAGCATTGTTCATAATGGCACTCAGTTTTGTTTTAGCTCTTTTCTTTGCTACTACCTCCAGGGGGTCCAAAGTGCATCCCATACCTGAGCCTTCCCTTTTAATCAGGTTGTAAGCAAATTTAAATAATGGAATCCTTAAGTATAGAATACATTACTATTAACTAACTTTGTAAGTCTCTAATTGTTAAAATGATAAGATCGATGCTATGGTTATTTGGCCTGGGAAGAGAGAAAAATAAAAACTCCAGCTGGAGAGACCCTGGAGAAAATAAGTATCCAGGGATTGCAAAGGCCAAAAGACCACCCAGCCCCAACTGACCATTCTTCCAGGCATAAATCTGCTAAAGTAGTTCATTATTGTTTTGATGTATCATTCTAGAAGATATCAAGATGCCATATGTCTCTAGCGCTTTTCATGTGTTACACATAACTTTGACAGTCACTGCACTTGGGCCCAACAAAGGATTTTGGATGCTGCATTTTTTGATTGTTTCATATGGAAAATTAGCAAAAACAGACAAATATACTTAAAAAGGCAAATAAACAAGTCTGCTAAATCAAATGGATTGTGTAGTAAAATGTCAATAGTACATGATGTGTGAAATTCTTTAGTTTATTCAGTTTCAGTCCATGATAAGAAAGCAGTTACGTTAAGAGTTTTGACCGATATGGAAATCGCATTACAAAAAGGTCAAGTCATCACGTATTGAAACTAGTGTTGAGAAAATATTTGAATATTCGCATTAATACTAAGGAAAATGTATTCAGACAAGAAAATTACATGTTTTTGTTTGTCTGCAATGAAAAGGCAATTAAAAGAAAATATGTTTTCCTTGTACTGGATCCAAAGCATATTGTCTGCCAGCATTTTGTTTGTCTGTGTTCTACATTTTATATAGAATCAACATGAAATTCAATATTCTTTCTTTTACATCAACAAGTGTAAATAGTACCTTCTCTTCTTGTAAAAAGATTTTAAATTGTGCATTGCACTTTGCCTTGTATATTTCAGGTGAAGTGTCTGTAATTTTTTGTTTGGTGGATGTCACAAGTCTTATTTTGTAATTGCGAAAGGGTAATGGCTGTGAATCTTACGCTGCTGTCATAAACTATGTACGGTCATTAATCACAGGACCCATGTACGTTATACTCTCACAAAATGTAAAAACATTGCAGCTAATGGTTTCAGTTTGGTAAGAGATTTGTGAATAAGCCTGCATAAATCGTAATACAATGTAAAAAAAATCACATTGTGTTTGTATCTTGTTAACATATTTATTCTTAAGATATTTCAAATTAAACAATAATGAACTCTGTAGAGTGCCGAGTCTTATTTAGCAGATTAGATTATCAATTACAAATTAAAATAATGGAGCCATTTAAAAGAATTTGACTGGCTGTCATTACATGAGTGGCCACGTTGCCAAGATGACTTCTTAGATATTTACACTTCTCAGGTTGGATGCTGTGACTTGCCGTGTAGTTTTAAACAAAACATTATGGAGTAATGAAGGCAGGCAAAAATGAACCATTGAACCCTGGCCTTCTGTGAGCTACTGTTTATATGTTAGCTTAACATTGTTTTTTTTTATAAATTTTTAATAAAGATTTTAATCTTCTTAAAGGAAAATACCACTTCTGGCATTTCTGAAATGTAAATGAGTCAGTTTCAGAAAAGTGAAAGGGCTTTGCTTTATAAGCACACAAGAACTTCCTGAGCAGAACGTCAAGTCTCATCTTTAGTCAGTTAGCAATATTTTCAATATTTTAATTAACTAGGGGGCTATAGCATTTTTTTTTTTGTTTTTTTCACGTCACTTTCTCCTTCTACTCCTCCTAGAGCATAGGCTGTCTGCAAGGGGATCTCTAGACATCTCTGTCTTGGGCTGTCTTCTCCAACTGGTTCCAAGTGACTCCCATTTTCTTGATGTCTGCTTCAGGATCATGTCGCCAGGTGCTTTTTGGCCAACCTCTTTTGCTTTTCCCTTGAGGGTTCCACTTTAGGGCTTGCTTAGCGATGTTGGTTACATTTGCAGAGAATCCCCGTCTTCTCTTCCTTATGTCTTCTTTTGCAGGAAGCTGGTTTGTTTTCCTCCAGATCTCGTCATTGCGGATGGTGTCAGGCCATTGTATCTAGAAGGATCTTCCTTAGGCAATCGTTGATGAAATCTTGCACTTTCGTGACTATTGTCCTAGTTGTCCTCTAAATCTCTGCTCCATAAAGTAGGACTGTCTTGACATTGGTATTGAATGAGTTTGGTCTGTACTGACAGTTCCTTGGAATTCCAGATGTTCTTTAGTTGCAGCTCTTGCCTTGCCGATCCTATTTTTGATAGCTGCATCCATTCCGCTTTGCTTGTTGATAACACTGCCCAGATAGGTAAAGGCTTCCACCTCCTCTAATGCCTCACCATTCAACGTGTTTGGGTTAGAGCTGTTTGTGTTTGCTTTGAGGATTTTGCCCTTTCCTTTGTGTATATTGAGCCCAATTTGAGCCGAGTTAGCTGCCTCGTTGTTTGTCTTTTCCTGCATCTGCTGCTATGTGTGTAAGACAGTAGGGCCAAGTGGTGCACATAGTTAAGGTCATCCATCTGTGCCAAAGGTGTCCACTGGATCCCGTACTTTCTCTGTGCCATGGCTGTCTTCATAATTCAATCCATTGCAAGGAGGAAGAGGAAAGGTGACAACAAACAGCCTTTTCTGACAGCTCTCTTCACCTTGAACGCCTCTCTCAGTTGCCCTCGATGAGCTACTTTGCGTGTCAGTCCTTTGTTTAAATTCCTGATGATCTTGACAAGTTTGACTGGTACACCGCAATGTCAGAGGAGTCTCCAGAGCGTCTCCCTATCCACACTATTGTAGGCCTTCTCATAATCGCCAAAGTTGACATGCAGGAAAGAATTCCATTCCATCTTCTGCTCAACAATCCACTAACAGCTGTGTTTGGTGAACTTCCAGATGGGCTTAAGGGGGAGAAGGACAAACAAACTGTAATGGCCTTTACTTCACTATTGGCACGTATACTTCTCTCGCTCAACTGGAAGAATCCTAAACCACCTTGTTTAAGTCAGTGGGTAACTGATGTCATATATTATTTGAAATTGGAAAAAAAATCAAATTTTCACTTGGAGGATCTGTGCTAAACTTTTTAAAACCTGGCAGGATCTAATCAATAACATTTTAGATTAAGCATTTAAACTGAGGGAGTGGATTGTCTTCCTTTATTTATTTTAATTATTTTAATTTATTTATTTAATTTTTCCTACTATTAAATGTTTTGTTCTGTTGGCCTAGCTCTCTTTCTCATGGATTGGGTTGATTTGATTTGAACTTAGTTTTACAGTAATCCCTCACTTATCGCGGGAGATAGGTTCCAAGGCCGGACCGCGATAACTGAATTTCCGCGAAGTAGGGACACCATATTTATTTGATTATTTAACGTGTATTTGGATGTTTTTTAAACCCCCTCCCTGTATTGCTTTACAACCCACCCTTTACTGTATTAATAACAGGGACAAACTGCTAAGCAATATGAAATCGGTAGATAAGTTTATACTTACTGTATAGCAAAGTACAGTAGCAGCTTGTAGGTGGTCATGACGTCGTCGACCTTGTTGCAAAGATTTCTTAAAGCAGATTCCATCCCAGACTACTGCCTTATCACGTCACTTGCAACCTCGTTTTACGCCCTGGTTAAAGGACATGCGGCCGTAGATCTTATATGCTTTTCCTCCTTTTTAAATAAAAAGAATCGTGGACTCATTGATGCTGTAATGGTGTAGATGGCTCCCTTAATTCAACATATCCAAAACATTTACCTTTTCTGCAATCATTTGATATTCTGTTGGGCTTGGACACGGCCCCTGAATCAGTAGGCATGTTAATGCTGAATGAGTGAGATGAGACTTCCTGGTTAATGCAACACTGCATCGCTGAGCCCAATCAGCAGCACACAGGAACTTAACTGCGTGCTCTGATTGGGTAGCTTCTCAGCCATCCGGCCAATAGCATCTCTTGTATGAAATCACTGGGCAAACCAACTGAGGAAGCAAGTACCAGAAGTAAAAAGACCGCATTGTCCGCAGAAACCCTGCGAAGCAGCGAAAAATCCGCGTATATATTTAGATATGCTTACATATAAATATCCGCGAAGTCGTGAATCCGCGAAAGTGAACCAGCGAAGTAGCGAGGGATTACTGTATAAAGTTTGACTTGCTTGTATAGAATGTTATTTGTTTTTAATAAATTCAATAAAGTTTTAATAAAAACAAATGATGCACAGCATTGCTATGTGGTCGATGTAAGATCTATTCTTGCAAAAAGTCAGCCTTCTGGTTACGTAGTTGTGTGTCAACTTGGTCCTTCGTCCTGTTCAAAATGTCAATGTCACTTTATTTATAGAGTACTTTTAAAATAACAGTAATGCTGTAGCCAAAGTGCTTTATATTAAAATATGTAATGAACATAAATAAACAGATGTAAAGTACAATAAAATGAAATATAGCCAGCAGTGAGTTAAAGAAAGGAAGTGGACTAAGTGTTGGGCAACCATCAGTATCCGTGAAGGTCACTGAAAGCTAGAGGACAGAAATGAGTCTTGAGTCTCATTTTAAACAGTTCAGTTGAAGGCGACTCCTTAATGTAATGAAGTAAAGAATTCCACAGATGAGGTGCAGCAGCTGCAAAAGCCCTGTCCCCCTTTAGTTTTACACTTAGTGCGAGGGACCGTAAGAGACAACTGACCGGTAGTTCTAAGTACTCTGGATGGCTGCTGTAAAACACACAATTCAGATAAATAGGCAGGAGCAGACCCATGTAATGATTTAAAAACTAGCAACAAAATTTTAAAAGTCAGTTCTGAAACTAACAGGCAGCCAGGGTAAAGAAGCTTATATTGGAGAAACAGAATGAAAATACTGCATTTACTCGCAGATAAGTCAGGATTTGATTTTACAGTATAATTCCTGGTGTTTTATAATGTTGGTAGTATAAGTTGAATGTGGAAAACTCACGCTATTGGTCCAAGAGATTATGATATACTAACGCCCACCTGAGAGAGTAACCACGGAGCACACGGCCTTTTTTTTTTCTATGTGGGTGCGGCAATGCGCTGTATCTAACCCCCCTCTCTCTCTATCTCACTCTATTGTGCGTACATGACCACACAGTAATACCCGAACTATTCCGAAGTTTCACTGATTTGTGTTTTTTGTATCTCACACCCTCATACACCTTTATCGTAAGAGCATCCCTTATCTCTGATGGAGCGTTTGATGAGAACAAAATATGAAGCTGGTTTTAAATTAAATGTTGTTGAGGTAGCGAAAAAAATTGGTAACTGCATTGCTGCAACAAAATTTGATGCGTCTGAGAAACTGATGCGAGATGGGAGGAGGCAAGAGGATGTAAAAAAATGAAGTGTCGCATTTTTGAACGGACGTATAAGTCGGGGTCTGATTTTTTTATGATCGATTTTTTTGGGTTTTAAGCCCCGACTTATACGTGAGTATTTATGGTAACTGTTTAGCACCTTTGCAGCTATGGACAGAAGGGTGATCCCTCTGTAGTTGGTGCAAGTCAATTCAAGTTCAAGTTGGGGAGCATGCACTGGTACAGTGCATTGCCGCACCCACTACACGACGAAACAACTCGGGATCCTGTTTGGTAGCCCCCCAGGCAGACACGCGGTCCAGTCCCACCCTCCAGAATTGACCCTCTATCTGCCGCAGCCAGGTGTTGTAGTTAGTGCAACTGTTGGGTTTTTACATTTTAAAAATGCTGCTGTTGCCTGTATACTGTACCATAACTACTTGTCAGTTTGTAAAGTATGCCCCTCTGTCAGACCTATTGAAAAGTTATATGTGTAACACACAACACTATTGTCATCTTTGTTGAACATGCCTTGTGTCTATCCCATGTGTAAGTAGTGTCATTCTTCCACATTGTCATTCACACTTGCCAATTGTGGCTTCTCATGTGTGCTATGACAGCTGTGTTAAACTGGTAATTTATGTTTTTGGGAAGACATGTCCTTCAGTTTGGCCAATGGGTTTTGAAAAGAGATGGCACATATCAGGAGTCCACTAAATGATTTTGACATACAAATAAATTACACCTTTCCATAATAACCTTAATTTAATGAGGATTTAAAAGTACAGATCCGTCTCTCCTTGCTGCCAATACTGATGCTTTGTGCAAGAGAGGACAGAGCCGATTATACTTCCTTAGAAGGCTGGCGTCCTTCAACATCTGCAATAAGATGCTGCAGATGTTCTATCAGACGGTCGTGGCGAGCGCCCTCTTCTACGCGGTGGTGTGCTGGGGAGGCAGCATAAAGAAGAGAGAGACGCCTCACGCCTGGACAAACTGGTGAGGAAGGCAGGCTCTATTGTAGGCATGGAGCTGGACAGTTTGACATCCGTGGCAGAGCGATGGGCGCTGAGCAGGCTCCTGTCAATCATGGAGAATCCACTGCAGTCACTGAACAGGATCATCTCCAGACAGAGGAGCAGCTTCAGCGACAGTCTGCTGTCACCGTCCTGCTCCACTGACAGACTGAGGAGATTGTTCCTCCCCCACACTATGCGACTGTTCAATTCCACCCGGGGGGGTAAACGTTAATATTATACAAAGTTATTGTCTGTCTGTATACCTATATTGTTATCACTCTTTAATTTAATATTGTTCTTTATCAGTATGCTGCTGCTGGAGTATGTGAATTTCCCCTTGGGATTAATAAAGTATCTATCTTCCTTCCTTCCTTCCTTCCTTCCTTCCTTCCTTCCTTCCTTCCTTCCTTCCTTCCTTCCTTCCTTCCTTCCTGGGTCTAAGAGTGACACAGAAGAAGGGCTTGAACTGGCAGGAGTGTTCTGAATTCAGTGTATAATTCTGAAGCCACTAGACCACACTGAAAACTACTTATCTGACTTTTGTGTCATTAGAACACCACATAGCCAAACGCATCATCTTTCAAGGTGGTTCTGCATAGCCGATTTTAAAGACCATTCTTAAACGTAAACAATGGATAAGGTGAATGCAGATTTGTGTGTCTACAGGTGTCTGGTGCTGAGAATCCTCTCTCTGCCATAACCTGCAACTTTGCATTTTTATTATTGGTATGCACAGATTGAAGCAATTCCTTTTTTCACCCCATACCAGCTTCAGACTAAAAGTCATAATGGGAGTTCATTGACGTTTAAAATGTACCAAAAAAATAAACATTATGTATTGCATACCCAATTTTGCACAATTTGTATGTTTTTGTGTGTGTTTGTTTATGTATTTTTTTGTGCTAACCTCTCAGGATATATGATGTAATTCTTTCAAGGACTCTAATTGTTTGGAAATGCTGCTGGGTGTGTGTTGGGAAATGGAGTTCTGTTTTCTTCACTTCAAGCATATTCCTCACCTAATGCCTTGTATAAAGCTTTCTTTAATTTAGAATGCTTGATAATGCATTGTGTAAAAAAGGACCCAATCAGACTGATCTGTGCAGGCTGTTGTAAGTTTTATCAGAGTACCATTATGCCCTTACTAGTTCTTTCGCAATAACCTTCTTTCTAAATGCCTGTCAGTTTTAATATCTTAAAATGGACAGAAAGGTTATTTTATATAATTGTCAGATTGTTGATAAGCATTGTTATTTCAAGGTATCTCGGAAAGAAATGAACAAAATTAAAATACACTTGTAACTTTGACCTACCCTTCCAGAATACTTTTCATGAGATTTTTAAAGAGACAGTAGTTATTATTTTGTACTTGTAATTCATTTGGAGATGTCTTACTCTATCAAGGCTGGTACTCTATTAAAGTCATTGGCGATTTTCACAGTAAGTGATGTTGATATAAGCATATTGAGATATGCCAAAATAATAGCCTTCAGAATTTTATTAGGGACAGTTAAATAATCTAAAAATGTTTTGTGAAAATATCTTAAAGTAGATAAATTATTTCAGTCCGTCTTAATAGGAATTTCAGATTTCTGAAAACCGTAGTGCTGCTGACATTCTCACTTATTGCAATTCAGTACAATTTAAAGTAGAGAGAAACCAAAGTGTAATGTGAATGTTGCCTTTTAATATTGAAAACTATAGGTTACACCCTTAACTTTTTAAAAATATTTTTAATAATAGGTTGATTTTTTTTTTTGTTTTTATAATTAAAATGATTATAATATGCTTTCATTGTTTAATTACAGAGCATTGTGCTGTTTTTATACTGCTCTGCTAGTATGTCTCTCTCTGTTTTGTGGACTTTGTTCAGATCTGTTTTAAATGTCATTTGCATTTGTTTTGTCTAATCTGTTGGTGATGTTTGTGCCACTGCTCATTCAAGGGTGCTGGGATTTCTGTTCATGTCTGATGTGCTTCACTGTAATTCTTAAAACAGATACCAAGTGGAAGATGAATCTTCCCATTTGGATGAGATGCCCCTCATGATGTCTGAAGAAGGGTTTGAAAATGATGAGAGCGACTACCACACTTTGCCAAGGGCCAGAGTCATCCAAAAAAAGAGAGGCCTTGGGTGGTTTGTTTCAGGTGGATGGAAACTTCTTTGTACAAGGTACAGTTGATCGTTGCAGGCTTGTGTGTGTTTGTGACAGATTATTAAAGATAAAAAAATGCATTGTATTTGTTTAATGAAAGCAAGTATATTTCTTTGTATAAAATAAAACATAGCTAAAGTCCTGTTGCTTTAGTATAAATCCATTTTGCGGCATTCATGGAAGTTGCTCATCCACACCCACTCTGGTGTAGAGGTTAGTGCTGCTGCCTCACAGATCCAGCATTCTGGGCTTGAAATCTATGTTTGGTTGTTGGTCCTATGGAGTTTGTGGGTGACCCCATGGGTTTTATACTGTGTACTCTTTTTGTTCTTGTGTGTGTGTGTGTGTGTGTGTGTGTGTGTGTGTGTGTGTGTGTGTGTGTGACCCCCCCAATATTCTCAGAGACCTAACTTGCAATCTTAAACTGACCCTGTGTGTATGATTGGTCCCCATGGTGGTCTGATGCCCTGTCCAGTGCTGTTTTATGCCTTGCATTTGTTCCTAAAAGGGTAGGTTCTGTTTCCACTATTGCACTGAAGCTGGTTAAGTGAGATTAACAATCTTGTGTTATTTGCCCATTTAAGTGAAAGTAAAGGTTTCATGTGGATTAGTAGCAGAAGTGGTCAAGTTTAAGTTCAAATGTATTGTGTACTGCAGTAAAATTCTCTCTTGCATGTCTCCCACAGACTAGTGACAGTAGTGTATAATACAAACAATGAATACAACATCATATATTAAAAGTATCGGATACAAGAAACACTCATTTAGGTTTCAGTTGAATAGTCTCATGACTGTCCCAGACTCTACTAATATAAGTGCTAGTGGTTTTGAACAGTTTGCCATACTAGTAGTAGTAGTAGTACAGTAATCCCCCGCTCTATCGCGGTTCAGCTATCGGGGGCCCCCACTATATCGCGGAAAAATTCAATAAGTACATCCTACCTGCAGTGTATTTTGCAGCCAATTCATAACAAAAGCATACGGTTTTCAGCAGACAAAGAGTTTTGCGTTACAGCACCCAAATGATTTCTTACAAAGCCCGTTATTGGCTGAAAGAGGAGACTCAACCAACCAGAGCGGATTTTATTCTCTTGGGCTCTGATTAGCTGCTGTTAATGTGGTGTAATCTCGCAAGAACAGCGAGCGTGGGTCCCCGACAAATCGCGTATCACGTACCTTGCTTGTGGTCTGAGTTTTGTGAGCAAACTTTTGTGAGCTTTTCGTTTATTTTAAGCCCTACGATGGCTCCCAAGCATCCTGCATCTTGTAAGCCTTCTGATAGCAGTGAGCCTAAGCGCCAGAGGAAGACCTTGACCATACAGGAGAAGGTAAAACTGATGATAATTATTATTATGCTACTCATATCTTTAGCTCGACATCCGTATATCATATGTGTATCCAAAGTGTGTTTTAATAAGTTTACATGTGTTTAAAGCATGTGGGAGGGGTATTTTAAGGCTTAAACTATAAAAAAAATGTGGTCTTTCTATATCGCAGATTTTCACCTATTGCAGGTGGGTCTGAAACGTAACTTCCGCGATAGGCAGGGGATCACTGTGGTAGTGTTGCCACTTGACAGAGTGGTTTGACATACAAGTAAGGATTTCACTCTAATGTTCTACAAGTTACCACAAACACATACTAATTCCAGTTTATTGGAAAGCACAAATGAACTTGCCCAATGTGTACATTACTCCTGTCTCTGCGCTTCCATTATCTGAACCCATTTAGTTAGGATGTATATATATATATGTGTGTGTGTGTGTAGCACTGCTCAGATGGCTTAAACCTGTCCAGTGTTCATAGTTTGATCATACATTTAGAGTGTGTGCTGATTGTCTTGAACAAGCATTTATAGTTGTGAGCAACTGGAAGAGGATCCTTTTATTAATTGGTTTGTTTTTAATGTGGATGCCTTTGGCAGCTATGTGCTGTTGGGGTAATAGAACTTCACATAACAATGATAAACTAATAAACACATATAGTCAAAACTGGACAGTGAGATTATCACTTGGTTAGATGCTGAATTCATTATTCCGAATCCAGCCAAGTACTGACAAAGCTGTGTACCGAGTTAGTAAATGCAGCAGGTCATTTTCACTTACAGTTTAAATGGTTATACAGCATCTGAAATATTCACCCTTTCGGCCCTGGATATTCTGTTTTTATGGGAAACATTATTTTGTGAGATATTCTACCTTTGGGTTTTCTAGGAAGCTCAAAAATGAAAAAAACAACAAAAAAAATATCACTATTATTATATAACCAGTAACCGTGCACTGCACCATAACGTGCAGTGAATACACTTGACTTGAGCATTCCTTGTTTTCAGACTCTTTCTCTGTACATTTACCATTTGTCTTCTCAGAGGTTGATGCACTTGCTGCTTCCTGAGCAGCTCTTCTTGTCTCCACCCTAGCGGCCCGCATCTTCTCTTCTGTCGTCTGCATCTTTTTGCATTAAAACTGATTAAGTCAGTGTTTATGTTGCAGTTATTTAGTACGTTTTATTTAATTTTTCACTTAAGCTGGCACTTACAGTAAGTATTCAATCTGCCTCAAGAATGATTTAAGATATGAAGAGGTAGGGGAAGTGACGGATGTACTAGTAATAGGATATCAGAGCCGAAAGGGTTAAAATACTAAATGCCGTAGTTTAGAAGAGTGGTTCTCAAACTTGGGGTCACAGTTAGGTTGGGAGGGGGTTGCAAGATTTTTTAAAAATAAATGAAAATATTACTCAAGAAAAATGTCTTTTCTGATTTAAGCAAAATTAACAGTAACAAAACATCACAGACAACATGCACAATCAATATAATTATGCATTTTAAAAAGTTCTGAATTCATATTGGTCATTAGATTCCTGCATGTCCTCCCTTGGTGGTGTCAGGTCTTACAAGCACCGTTACATGTCTTAAATGGAGCACTCTCTTAAACTTGCCCAGATTCTCAAAGTAAGAAGGCCAACTGCTCTGCAAACATCACCTCAAATTTTTACAGGAGTGTGGTTGAGAGTCTGCTGACGGGCTGCATTACCGTCTGGTATGGGAGCTGCTCTGCCAGCAGCCGGAAATCACTACAGAGAGTGGTGAAGGCAGCAGAACACATCACGGGCAAGAGTCTCCCTGCCATTGAAGACATTTACCTCCATCGGTGCTTGCGTAAGACAAACAGCATCATAAAGGACCACAGTCATCCAGCACGCCAGCTGTTCTCCTTGTTACCGTCTGGCAGATGATACAGGAGTCTGGTTGCTCGGACTACAAAACTTAAGAACAGCTTTTACCACCAGGCCATTCGACTCCTCAACAGCAACACCTGAACACTTACATACACTACATGACACCTACATTGCATTACATCTACATTGCAATACTCACATACAACCTGTACCTGCACACACTATGAATACTGACTGGAACATGCATCTGCACTTTATGGAATATGTATCTGTACTCATAAAACATTATCTGTGCAATAACTGTCATTTGTACTTGCTGCTCATTGAACTCATATTGCTCTATAACTTCGTTTAAAACGTACATATTTTATTTTATATGGCTTGTCTATTTTTAACTTGTAATTTTTATTTTTTTTTTTAGCTTTATTAGATCTAGGCTGAGTGACTTGTGTTTCTCGTCATACACATTTCATTGTATGTTGACCCTGTGTTAACCTATATATAACAAATAAACCTAAACCTAAACAGACCAACAAAGAATAATAAAAGCAATGCGTTGCACAAAAAATAGAATTAGATGTCATAACCTTCTTCATTTTAAATTCAGATTTACTTGGACAGGGCTTTATTCAAATCCGCAACATACTGTAAATGGTGTGTGACCGCAGGACAGACTTGCACGAGTCCTTTCGAAAATGTTTGGGCACCAACTCAACTGGGTGTCCACGTTTATTCAAGGAAGGCTAAGCAAAACTGGGCACAATGGCCCCAGCAAAACACAGTTTTTCTTGCCCAACTGGTTCAAGGTCCAATAGCAGACACCATTTTCTAGGGACAGGCGAGTTTTATAGAGGTCTGAGTCATGCCCTCACTCGATGGCTTCACAAAGCTGTGGGAGGAAGAGGAGAGACACTTGGTGTGTGCACCCTCTCTCGTCCCAGAGTGGTATCGCTTACCTCTGCAGAGCCGGGAAAATGATCCCCAGACATGCATGCGTGACATGAAAAATGAATTGGAAGTACTGAGTCGCTTATTTAAACACTCAAAGGGGTACAAAATTTCCTTAGCATACAAACCCTGAGATTTGACTCAAAACTTTGGAGGTGTTAGGTGTCTGGCCCTGTGAGCATATCTTGCTGACATATTTGATTGACTTCATTTGCTGAATGCAGGACTGTGACACAAGTATGCTTGTACTTGTGTATAAAATCAAGACCTTTGGAAATTGCACCTGTGGCACTCTTGTGTGCAAAGTCAACATTCTGAACCGTTCCCACTGCTGGATATTTCCTGAATGAGACCATGCCAAAGCAGAAGCTGAAAGAGATCATATACAGCCATTTAAATTTGCTCCTGAAGTCCTTTTATTGAACTTCTTTCCCTTGGATGGCAAAGGAGAAGATGGATGGGTTTAAAATCCATTCAGAGTTGACGTTTCGTCCAGTGCTTTGACAATTCCTCAGCAGGAGGGTCTCATTGACATCCTTTTACTTTGCAAGTCTGTCTGTTACAAGTTTTTGGATATCCGCGCATAACAAATACCCCAGATTGTCAAGAATTACACTGAAGGAACTAGTGCTGCTTGTGTCAACTTCTCTATGCGAGTCTGGATTTTAATGAAAGATCCGATCTAGGACTAGGTTTCAAGTTGAAGATGACCTCAGTCTTTATCATAGTAGCCTTCTCCCCCCACATTACTTTTGTGGCCCTTCCATTTAAACACACATTTCGCACTGAGTAAATACACTCTTACTTCATAGATTTACCATCTGGGAGGTAGCAGAAAATGACAAATAGATGGGGTCGCTAGGTTTTTTTATTTATTTTTTTGTTTGAAAATTGAGACACACTACAAAAAAATTAAAACCACTGAGTTAAAGGTTCACAATATATGTCAGATCCAG
Source organism: Erpetoichthys calabaricus (assembly GCF_900747795.2). Lineage (NCBI taxonomy): Eukaryota > Metazoa > Chordata > Cladistia > Polypteriformes > Polypteridae > Erpetoichthys > Erpetoichthys calabaricus. Next base: position 85,045,240 of record NC_041406.2, on the reverse strand, counting down.
ACCAAAAAAAGAAAATATTATTACCCATGTGCAGCATGAAAGCAGTCCTTATTGTAATTTCCACATCGCAGATCTGACGTAAATAACCTGTTGCCTCAGTAAAGTATCTGAAAACCCCAACCTGGGAGGTGTGACATTGTGCATTAACGTTCCTGGTATAAGTCTTGGCTTGCATAACCAATCATTTTTTTTCGTTCCTTACATTTTTCAAATGCGATCATCCATAATGTAGGTTCCTAGGTCCTGAAGTATAATCACTGTTCATTTAATTGCCTTTTGGTATATAAGGAGAACATTTTGTAGGTAGGAATATTGCTCTCAGCTAATGAGTAGAAAGAAGGGGATAGCTCCATATTGGAAGTTTTAAATTTGAGATTTTACATGATATTTATATTTGATTTGGCCCACATAGAAATAAATACCATTACATTGTTCATTTTTGAAGCCAATTATGTACCAATACCACAGAAACCTTAGTTTTTTTATGCTGTATTTTAGAAATATCTTGCAAATTTCTCTATAATATGAAAATCTTTTCCCGCTCTTATGTTATCTGGCAAAGTATTAAAAGTTTAAAGTTTGTGATTCAACATTTTAATTTTTTTTTCATTGAGTTTAGAGGGATAAGTGAGTTCTGCAACTAAATGTGTGGGTTTTTTTTTTAGTTTCAACTAGCTGTCCCCCTCGGCGCCGCCCGTGTAGTAGTGAAACAGGACAAACTTTAAAAATCAATAAACAAACAGGTATCGCTAGCCAAGCAAAGGCAAGGTACACTCCAAAATGTGGCCAGAGGTAGACCATTTGAACGGAGGCTGGCACGGGAGTGAGGATGGCCCCACCCGGCTCCCCACTCTTGACGTCACGCTTCCCCCTCCCCTTCACCCGCAGCCTTAGTGTAAATATATCTCTCCTGCAAGTGAACTACAGTATTATACTTGGTTCGATGAGTGAAGTCGTAAAATCGACCGGAATGTTCAAGCAAAATCCGTTAGTTAGTTCTCTCGTTCGCTAGCTAAGCGGAGGAAAGGTACACGCCCTGAGGCTGGTGCGTGAGAGTGGAGGGCCCTGCCCCCCTACCCTCGGCCCGCTGTGGCTCTCTCGGATTCACACAAATAAATCAGTACCGCAACCAAACTGTGATACTTAGAGCGATAAGAGAAGTCACAAAATCAACCGGAATGTTCAAGTAAATTATAGGAAAAAAAACCTGATCTAAATCCGTTAAGTACCTCTCTCGTGAAAAGTGGACAGACATACAGACAGACGGATTATATATATACCTATATATACCTATATATATATATATATATATATATATATAAACTTAAAGTTTAGTTTACAGGTTGTGTTGTGTTGTTTGGGCGCCACCTACTGAGTCTGGGAAGCCGCTGGGTTTGACTCTGGGGCGCTGAGTCGCAGTGCGCGTGCGCTTCGATGCATCTGGCGTCCTTCGTCCGTGCATATATACAACCTTCGTTTAGTAATATAGATATGAAAATTTAACTGCTGATAGGGATTGTGCTATTCAGTGTATTGTTGTCCAGTGCCAGAATTGGCAGCATTTTTTGGAACATTTAGAAATTTGTATCTTTTAACAGTGACATTTATTATACTCATGACAACAAGTGACAGATTTAATGAGTTTGCTGAGAAAGACACTGGCACTTGAATAAAAAGTCAATTACTCATTATAGATGTCCGCTACAGTAAATAAATAAGTGTAAATGCAAAATTGTTTTCCATTGGCAGTATAATGGTGTGGATGTTTACAGTTAGATGATTTCTGTGCTAAATTTTAGAAAGTTTCTTTTCTATACTTTTACCTGTGATATATTTGAATTGTTTTGGTAATTATTTAATAACCAGTAACGGCGCACTGCACAACAACGTGCAGTGAATCCACTTGACTTGAGCATTCCTAGTGTTCAGACTCTTTCTCTGTATGTTTACCATTCGTTTGCTCAGAGGTTGATGCACTTGCTGCTTCCTGAGCAGCTCTGCTTTTCTCCACCCTGCTTCTTCACTTCCTTCGTCGACAACTTTTTGGATTAAAACAGATTAAGTCAGTGTTTGTGTTGCAGTTACTTGTACGTTTTCTTTAATTTTTCACTTAAGCTGGCACTTAAGTCTTCAATCTGCCTCAAGAATGATTTGAGATGTGAAGAGGTAGGGGAAGTGACAGCGAAGGTGGTAGGGATGAGAACGGCACTCGTACGCATGCACCACATGGCTGCCTGCTGGCGAGAATGATTTTACGATAAAACAAAAAATAAAAAGAGGAATAACCTTGGAGGTCAATCATCACCATGAAAGCGGATAGTAGACGTCATGTAGTATATGTGTACCAAATTTCAGGTCAATAGTTCAAATGGTTTGCGAGCTACAGGTGATTTAAAATCCTGGACAGACAAACGAACTGCCACGGTAGTGTATTATGTATAAAGATTTTAGTACAGTTCTTTTAATTTTTTTTTTTTTTTTTTTATAAGCGAGTGAGTTCCCCCTTAATTTCAGTCAGAGCTATTTTGCTTTTCTTCCTGTCTGAGACTTTTTATTCCCCTAATATCCCTATTATGCAGGGATTCAGAAACTGTTTAGAACTCTTCACTTTATTGGATTCTAGATTTCATTTTATATGGATAAACTTGTCATTTTTGGCCATCAGTATGCACCGAATAACCCATAATGACAACATGAAAATGTTTTCCGAAAGGTTTGCACATTTATGAAAATCTAAAACTGAAATATTTTATTCATAGAAGTAATCAGATGCCATTCCAGCTTTGAGTCTTCTTCAGCATTGGAGCAGTTTATCCCATTCTTCCTGGCAGATCCTCTCAAGTTTGGTTAGATTGGATGAGAAGCATCTGTACACTGTCATCATTCGTCTCTCCACAAACATCTCTGGGCTATGACTGGGCCACTCTAGGAAAGTCAGACTTGTGCCTACGCTACACCAGCGTTGTCTTGGCCATATGCACGCACGGGGTCATTGTCATGCTGAAAGGTGAACTTTCATTCCAGCCTGAGGTTGTGTGCACTCTGGAGCAGGTTTTCTTCTGGGACCTCCCTGTATTTGGCTGCATTCATCTTTCCTTCAATTCTGACCAGTCCCTCTGTCCTAGCTGCTGAGAACCACCCAACCCCATAAAAGCATGTGTATGCTTAATGCAGTATATGTTTATGCATCCATCCATCCACCCATCCATCTTCTAAACCTTCTTATCAAGAGAAGGGACTAGGAGAGGCTGGAACAATCCCAGGATGGGGTGCCAGCCCACCGTAGGGTGAACAGACACATCTTTTCCAATTTAGCATCAAGAACTAACTTTACCTGTGTATTATTGGACTATGGGAGGAAACCCATGTGGACATGGGGAGAACATGCAAAGTCTGCACAGGGAGCAATTGAGATTTGAATTATTGTCTCCTTGTTGTCTCTCTATGTAAATAGTACAAAATATTAAAGTTATCCCTGTTTTGAAAAGATAATACATATACTGTATACAGTGGGTATATGTTTAAATATGTATGGATGTTTGTATTCAATTTTTGTGTTTAGTATTAATTAAATAGCTTAATTGTTTTAGGTTGCTTAAATAATTCATTCACAGTGCTTTTTGAAAATGTGCCTCATTAAACAATCTAACCAATGTAATGAATTTGCGTTTCAAAAGAAAGATCAGCCTTAGGGATCAGTGGTATAATGCATCGTTAGAAAAGCAAAGGATACTTTTGCTTTTCTTTAGTAATGCTAACCTTTTGTGAGAAGCATCTTAAGTATCACTTTTTAAGAAGCTGCCTAAATTACAATGGAACATAAAAATACTATACAATGAGTTGGCTTCGGTGGTTCTCAAGTTTCTTCTCCGCCTTTTGACTGATAGTTTAAAGCACAAGGCATCCACAGTATTTAATGAAAAGAATAAAATACCTCTTAAAAAACGTAGTCGAGAGCTTTGGCAGGCTGTTTCAGGTATTGAAATTGGAGCCATGGTTTCAGAGGAGCATTGACATTTAAGTTACCAAACTGTGTATTACCCAAGGTTTGAAGAATACCGAATGATGTTCTGCTCTGATCTTGTGCTTTTAATCTCCAATTGGCCAATATTACGAGATTATGTTGGCGAAATGTGGTTCAGTGTCTGTTATAGCATTGCATACGATAAGGCCTCAGTTTCCATGCAGTATCTCAAATGTGGCACCCAAGGTAATTAAATTACTTTACTGGCTAATATTTCATGTCCTATTTTTAACCACCATATCTCCTTGTTACTGTACTTGCTGTAATTCTTTGAGCGTATATCTTGTCTGAGCTATATGCCAGTCTCGGTGCTATTGAAGTGACAAAAAAAGGTTTGTAATTAATTCAGCTGTGAAGACAAATGTCTGTGAAAAGCAAAATAATTATATAATGTATGTAGTAGGTAGAAAAAAAAAATATTAAGGCTGCCCTCTCAGACTTGAGGAAGCTCGGATCATATGGTAATGCACTGTGTGTTTACCTATCATCCTTGGTTTGGTCATATTTTATATGAAGCACGGTTTCTTGGCCACTTATGTCTGCACTTATCGTTCATTTCACAACCACACAGCCCTTACATGTAAACAGCACATTGTATTGGCTTTGGAAAGTGTGTACATATCAAAGAGTGTGTCAGACAGAGAGAAAAACGGGGGGAAAAAAAACAGTTATAGCAATGAATGTGGGCAAAACTAAAAAGGTATAAGCATAGCTTTCTTTTTGATTTGTAATTATGCAATTACATTTAAGTGCATTTTGTTAAGATGTTGATGGTAATTATAGTCTGTTTCATTGTCCATGTTTCAAGGAGAGCAGCTTCACTTGCCATTAGACAGCCTTCTGTAAATTTTTCAAATAACTCTTTTTTAAGGATCTGGGAGGGCTGTAGTGCCTGCAGATTTCTACTGCACTTTCAAAGTCCATGTCTACTTTACATCTGTAACTGATGCTTTTACTTAGTCTAGCATGTAGAAGAACGCTGCTGGCAGTATTTATTTTTTTATTAAAGTGTCATTGCAGTTTGTAAGAGATTGGCCTTTTGGATCTGTGTTCCTGCATTTTCATGACTAGTACATGTGTCAAAAACCAATGCATACAGCTTTCAGATATATGAGAATATTAAGAACAAGTTAATGTCAGCACATTACAATTCACAAGACTGCAATATGTAGTCCCTATACCATATGTTTGATACCACGTAATGTGCTTTTGGCATTTTTATGTTTTAAAGAACTGGACCTTGAAATGATGCACAAGAGATAGTACCATATATACTCGCGTATAAGTCGATCTTGAAACCCAAAAAATCAATCATAAAATCAGACCCCTACTTATACGCCCGCTTAAAAATACACTTAATTTTTTTTTTAAACATCTTCTTGGTTCCTCCAATCTCGCACCAGTTTCTCAAACACATCGAATTTTGTTGCAGCAGCGCAGTTACCAATTTCTTTCTCCACTTCAATGACTTTTAAGTTAATACCAGCTTCATATTTTCTTCTGATCGAACAGTCCATCGTAGATAAGGGATGCTCTTACGATAAAGGTTTATGGGGGTGTGAGATACAAAAATCACAAAACAGCGCAAACGTCACTTAGGAATAGTTCGGGTATTACTGTGTGGTCACACAGGCACAATAGAGAGAGGTTAGGAGCACACGTTGATACAGCGCATTGCCCCACCCACATAGCAAAAAAAAAGGCTGTGTGCTCCGTGGTGACTCTCTCAGGTGGGTGTTAGCATATCATAATCTCTTGGACCAATAGCGTGAGTTTTCCACATTCGACTTATACGACCGACATTATAAAATACCGGAAATTATATGTTTAAAGCAACTCCCGACTTATTTGTGGAAGAACTTAAGTGTGAGTATATATTTTAGTTATTATTGAATGAGGTTCATTTGTCAGTTTTCTGTTTAAATTGGCATTTGCTGGTCAAGAGCATGTTGCCATTTTTGTTTAAGCTATTATTTGGTTTGGTGTAGATACAGGTGAAAGTAGACCTAAACTGTCATATACTATAGTATATTCAATATTTTATTCTAATTGTAGCATTTAATGAATGAAAATCACTTAGACAATGAAAATAAATTAAAAAAACATATATATTCTGTCTCTATTTATGAAGATTATTTTATGTAATGGTAACTGAACAATTCATAAACAATGACACATTCTTTTGAGTCAAGTAAAATTTCCTAAATTTTATTTTGTTAGTTATGGTTGAATAGTTCATTGTAATGCTGGAGGATCCATTTTTGGGTAACTGAGGGCCTGATGTTTTCCTCAAAAATATTTTGATGTAAGCCTAAATTCATAGTTCCCTCAGTGATGCCGAGTGTTTTTGATCCATGAGCAGGTTGTTTTGATGGTAGGCACTGCATTTTAACAAAGAAAAAAATCATTTTTTTAAAAAATGCCCAATAAAGTAAAAATTTATTTTAAAAATCTACACGATGATCTAGTGTAGCTGCTATTTACTTTATGGCATATTCTTGAAGTGTGTGTGGGGGTATTGGCTTCACCTATTGTGACTTGGGAGTTCCAGAGCAAATAAATCCCTGCAAGTCCCAAACACTTCAAATAATGCTCACTACAGGGGAAAACCATCAAACCCAGCTAGTAACAAGGGCAAACACAAAACTTAATAAAAAGATTTTGTTTCTGCAAAAGTGCTTTGCCAACCAGTGAAGCTCTGTAGAGCACAAAAAGCATAAAGGTATAAGGTAATTCTAGACAAATCACAAATCCAAAGAGAGGTGAAAAATCCAGATATTTCATAAAGCACAGTACTAACAGAGAAACCTGCCAAAACTCCCAAGTGCATTCGAATGAACCACCAGAAACTGTGGGAGACCTTCTGGATTTATAGGCCAGAGGACAGTTCCTCTCAGTAATTAGCAGCCTCTTGGGGGACCACCCACAAAATCAATGTAACATAACCAAGGCATTGATACACAGACAAAATGAAAAACAAGGAATACAAATAAAAAACACAAGCAATATTCTTCTTTTTCTGCTTTCGGCAGCTCCCATTAGGGGTCACCACAGTGGATCATTTTGTTGCATATCTTCCTATCCTCATCATCTTGCTCTGTCACATCCACCACCTTCATGTCCTCTCTCAGCACATCCATAAACCTCCTCTTAGGCCTTCCTCTTTTCCTCTTGCCTGTCAGCTCTATCCTTAGAACCCTTCTCCCAATATACCCAGCATCTCTCCTCTGCACATGTCCAAACCAACGCAATCTCACCTCTCTGACTTTGTCTCCCAACCGTCCAACCTGAGCCGACCCTCTGATGTCCTCATTTCTAATCCTGTCCATTAATGTCAACAAAAAAAAAGTTATAAAATGGCAATAAGGACATAACACAAAGATGTGAACCCTAGCCAGGGAAGGAATTCCGTCTGAAACATAACAGCAGTGAGGAGTGTGAAGATCCTTTGATTAAGGTCTTGATGTTATTTTGGCCATCCACTTTTAGTTTCTTTATTGTTCTATTGAATAATTTTGAAAGGTTTAAATATTAAGACAAAACTGGCATCATCTTCAGTTATAGGTTTTTATTTGTTGGGTGTTTTCAAAGCAACAGACCGTTAATTTCTATTAAATTTTGCTTGTAAGTTAATACAGAATGCTGAGCTTATAAAACACCATATTGTGGCTCGTTATATTGTATTAACCTTTATGGGTAATATCTGATTGATTGAGTAGATTCTTTAACTTGATATTATATAGAGCCTCTACGACTTTACCGTGGTGTTTTGTATTATTTATTTTTTATATAAGTAGCCAATTGTTTAATAATTGCTTTTATTTGTGCAGTTGATTGAAGTAATTAACTTTTTTCTACCTTTACTGTTACCGTAATTTGTGAATGCCAGTTCCCCATTTTTAAATCAATTAATCTTAACAGTTCATAGCATTTGTGCATATGAACTCTTTCATTAAAACATTATTAAGGAATAGTTTTAATTGAACAATGATTTTCTAGTAACATATAATATTGAAAATGATATAAAAAAATGTGTAAATAGGCACCATGTTTTATTGATGGTGAAGACAGACGGAATGAGAATAGGAGGTGAGCCGCTAAAAGACATCGTTTTTCAAATGTACAAGAACTAACATGTTTGATTCTAAGTGAAAATTAAATAAATTGTGTGCATTAATTGCAGCCAAGAAATGAGACGTAAACATGAATATATAGAAAGGATAAAAAAGTGAAGGAAATCATGAATGGAACATAATCGAAAATACAGAAAAGATTAAGTATATGAAACAGTTTTATTCCCTCCATGTACTCTTAGAGCAGCCATGAAGTTTAAGAGAAGAAACTCAAATTGTGAAAATTACATTAAGGTTTGAGCAGTAATAAATATGAGGAGTAAAACTTGTCCTTGATTGTCTGTATTTAAACAACTTTCTTTTTTTGTAAGTCCTCATTCATTTGAATCAAGCGTTAATCAAAATTGGGCACAAGTGAGAAAACGTTCTGGGGGCCAAAGTAAGCACTACATCATTTAGAACTTGCTATTAGAGTTATACTTTCTATTAATCATCATATTAAACCAAATTTTGTTCCTTTAAAATAATTTAAACTAAAATTTCCTTTGTTTCCTGCAAAAAATGATTTTTTTTTTTCAGAGAAGTGTTGTGGGGATTAGTAGTCTGAATGCTGTCTTATGATTACCATTAAATTTTATTTTCATACTTTTAAAATTTTTGATCAAATTCTGACATCTGACTAAGCTTGATTGACATGTTAGAGGAGCACCATGTTGATCATGGAGTTAGCTGGAGAGTTCTGGGTTCTAATCAAAGCCTGGTTAATGTGTGCATTTTACTTGTGGCTTTTCTTCCCCAGTACACTGTGTGTGTGGGTGTGTGGGTGTGTGTGAAGCTAATTGGCGACTGAGTTAGTCATGCATGAGTGTGCCAAGTTCTTGCTTTGCTCCCAGTACTGCTAGGAAGGCCTTTGGCTCCCACAACCCTGAACTGAATCAAGCAAGTTTGTAGGTCGATAGATGGATAATTATCAAGTTAGTCGATTATTATGGTTTGATTTGCTTATTTGTCCCGGTAAGGATCAGCTCTCTGTAATAATGTGACTTGAATTTTAATGAAGCTCTTCTAGTTTAAATTATGTTTAAAATAGGAGGATATTTTGAGGGTGTTGCTAAATGTCATTGCAGTGATATCGCTGCAGCACCCTTGTCAGCCTTACTTAACAACAACATTTCTTTCTATAGCACATTTTTATACAAACCATGTAGCTCAAAATGATTTACAAGATGTCAAAAAGAAAGGCACAAGAAAAGAAAAACAAATGAGATTTGTCAATAATATTAAAGAGTAAGTAACAAAGAAAAACCAAATCTATACGATCTTAAAAAAAAACAGATAAACAAGTAGAAGAGTAGCGTCCTTGTATAGTGCTTGTGTGTACTAACATGACGTTTACAGTAAGTATACAAATGTGAATTCTCATAGAAGCACTGGCAGGATAAGCTTTCTATTTTATTAAGCCGACGACATTTTTTCACAATCATGACTGACATATATCCATACGAGCCAGAAATTTGTATTCTTGAATTAATCTTTATTTATAATTCAGAAGTCTTTCTCTAGTGGTTTGCAGTGGTGTCTGTGCAGCAGAAGACAAGGTGTGAAACAAAGGCCTTTAAACGTAGTGTGGAAGAAGATCCAATATCAGATAACATCCCGTCCTTGTTTCTTTTCTGGCACCGTCCTTCATGACCGAAGGACACTTCTTTGTTCACAGGAATTGGCATATTAGGCTTTTTTGCGTAGGAAACCATCATGTAATGGAAATTTATAATGCAAATCTGAAGAGTGAAAATGCACACAACTCAAAAGTGAGATTAAAATTAAAGAAAGAAAAAAGACTGGCTATGAGAGGGAAACCAGGGAAGATGATGAAACCTGAATGTGAACATTGCACAAGCAAACTTCACACACTCACTTTGGAAATTTGAGGCATCTGCGCTAGGCCTGGGTAAAAATAATAATTTTTCCAATTTAATTGTTATTTTTTGTTTAAACGATTCAATATCGATTCTTAATGTCTCAAGATCAATCTTGTGAATCTCTATCCTGCTCAATTACTACCGTATATACTCAGGTATAAGTCGGGTCTGACTTATGCGCCCGTTCAAAAATACGACACTTAGCACTTAACTTGCCTCCTCCAATCTCACATCAGTTTCTCAGGCGCATCGAAGTTTGTTGCAGCAGCGCAGTTACCAATTTCTTTCACAACTTCAACGACTTAATTTAAAACCAGCTTCATATTTTCTTCCGATCGAATGCTTCATTGTTGGTAAGGGATACTCTTACGATAAAGGTGTATGAGGGTGTGAGATACAAAAAAACACAAATCAGTGCAAATGTCACTTCAGAATAGTTTCGGTATCACCGTGTGGTCACGTAGGCACAACAGAGAGAGAGAGAAAGGTTAGGAGCACACGCTGATACAGCGCATTGCCGCACCCACATAGCAAAAAAAGGCCGTGTGCTCCATGGTGACTCTCTCAGGTGGGCGTTAGCATATCATAATGTCTTGGACCAATAGCGTGAGTTTTCTGCATATAACTTATACGACCGACATTATAAAATACCGGAAATTATACGTTAAAATCAACTCCCGACTTATTCGTGAGTGTATACGGTATATGTAGATTTTTGCTCATCTTCGTTTTTTTGCCATCTGATCACAGCAGATGTCGCTAAAGTGCCTGATAAGGCTTTTGAGGGGAAAAAGCACTTTACTGCCTTGCATAGAATGAGAAGGGTCTGGCTGCAGGTAGGACAGCATAAAATAGTGTGTCCTCCTCCACTGAAATCCACACCTTAGACACTTAAAGAAGATGTGTGGACTTCCTACGGATTCAAATGGTGTATCTGTAAAGAAGCTCTGTCGGTTATTTTTTTTTGGTGATTGTCCTAAAGTAATCGATCATCCTTTGTTGGTTTCTAGGTGTCCTCTTAATTGACATTATCTGGTATACTTTCTGTAGCAGTTGCCTGCTTATTAGATGCCCTAACTACCTCAAATGGTTTCTTTTTCTGGAGGAGCAACATCTACAGTATATTCTGAGATCCTTCTGAGATGTTCAGAAAGAGTGAGTTCACCAGCTCTGTACAGAACCCTTTTTCATCTGCTTATAACTATGACCTTATTTTGTCAACATCTACTTACTTGGACCTGTAAGTGTAGAACAGATTCTATATTGACAGGTACATTGAAAGCTTTGTCTAAGGATACATTCTTCTTAAGAGATGCATCCTCCTTGTCCTCAGTCCTGCAGTAAGGAGACTGTGGAAGATTGTTTGTTCGCTTCCCGGTTCCTCCCTATGTAGATAGCGCTTTGAGTACTGAGAAAAGTACTATATAAATGTAGTGAATTTTTATTATTATTATTATTATTATTACAAGTCCAAAAACTGTACATACTTACACAGAATGGCCTATAAAATAATTGAATAACATTATCAGGGTGCCTTATGTTGGCCCCTAGTCCAACTACACACTCCGTTTGCTGTGCATGTAATCTTCACCCTTGTCTTCTTGCCCTCTGCTATAAAAAGTAGAGTGCAAGTGTCTCTTTACTGGATTTGGATGCTTTCATGTATTGGCTCTAAAAAATTAGGCTGACACACACGCTAGTCTTCAATGTCTCTCTTTCGACATGCTGCCCCCCAGGAAATTGTCTTCTAGTATACTCTAATTGTAAATCAATGAGTCCCAGCATTATGCTGCTCACTTTTTCCTTCTGGGTATATTTTTGTCTTTAATCAAAGCCCTTGTTGTGATCTTCTTCTTACTAGTACCCCCCTTAGTACTTGGTTTACCATGGCACATGCATGTCAGTTGGGGTACCCATCACATCAAATTTATTGTGTAGGTTTTTAATGTACTTCATTTTACTTAATGGTGTAGAATTTATTCTTCCATTGTTGGCTATCTAATCCTTAACCTGTACGGGCTTTATAACTCTTCAAGCACATTTGCGTGACATTTGTTATAAAAGACTTTGTATAATTGAAATTAGATCCTAGCTGACTCACAGTGAGTAGCAGTCTGCTATTAATGCTGTTCGTGAGGAAGGGAATTTTAGTTTGAATTATTTGTTGTGCTGTTGAAAGTCCATATCAGATAATTTGCACCTGCCATTATTCAATATGTTCATTTACTCTTTATTATTTATAAGTGTATGATGTATCAGTTTGCAACAGTAGATTGTGTATTGTGGGCTTTTCTGTACTTAACATGATTTGATTGTTCATTTTTCTTTTGTCCTAACTTTAAAATCTATATGCTGTTTTCTTTGTTGGAACTTTACACCGGATTGCGCCAAATCATCTCTTGTTCTAGTTTTAACCCAGCATGTATTCATTTTTAATTTGCACTGCTTTACTGTTAAGCAAAGCAAGTTAAACATTAGCTTTATTTCTAGCATATTATAAGCTAAACAGCAGTGCAGTTGTAGGTGTTGGACTCTTTGGACTGGATTTTAATCCCCAGCCTTCCCACCATCTGTGTGTAATTTGCACATTCTCCCTGTTTTTTTTTCCTGGTAAAGTGATTTATTATTTTAACGTACCTAAACCTAAATGTCCATTATATGAGTGAATGACTGTTTATATGAGTTTGTACTGTGATGGACAGGTGTCATTATCCCAGGTTGGTTTCTTCTTTCTACCAGATGCTACAGAAATAGGCTCTGACTCCTTCAATGGAAAATAATCAAATAGACAAATGAAGTAATAAAAGCTGGATACAGCTGTGTTTTTTTTATGTGTATTATCCATTACATAATGCATATGCTTATTTTTACTGTTGTCAGAAGCCATTTACTGTAGCAAGTGTGTGTTCTATTCAATAGTTCCATAAACTGTAAATAAAATGCTAAGGTTTGTGATGCAATCACTTGTGAACCAATGGAAAAAGAGTTTTGATCTTGGTCTTAATCAAAAGCTTATGACCAGATACGTTCTGGAAAGTAAGAAAATTTCCGGTAGCAGTATCCTTGGCAAATTGACCCGTAATCTTGGATTAATAATAGCAAAGTCATCGGGAGAAAAAAAAAATGACTTGGAGGAATGAAAGAGCAGTGGAATCTGCTAAGGTTCAAACAAATCACAGAGGCTGATTACACGATGAGAAACATCATAATAGGAAGAAGAAGAATAAGAGAAATGCCATTTATTGAGCATCAAGTGTGTGATGCACAATGTAGTGACATTACAGAGAAATTCACGGGGACAAACACGCAGAGAGTTTACAGTTTATATTTTGTTGTGTCCCTCTTGTAAGACGACAAGATGCTGAACCACATTGACAAGCAAAGAGTACTCCAGAATAAAGATCAGCTGAGGGGCAGACAAACACACTGGTGCATAGGCATGCATGGACGACAAAGTCCAGGATACAGAATGAAAGATTAGCAAAGACACACAAATGCACAGCAACAATTGAGATTATTCAAAGCTTCCGACCATAAGAAAGCATTGCTTTTACTTCCTTATATTGATGTTTCTTTGAAGACCACTACTTACCAAAGTCGAGCCAGCTGTGTGATCAATGTCAAGCTGTAATTTTTTTTTTATGTTGAAAACAAAGGAATGTGTTGCCAAAATTGAAAAGTTCTATTTGTTGTAGATAAACCACCAGAGGTAATAGAATGCATTATCACTTATCATCATATCTTATCACGTCACTTCCTATCCAGGTCATTAGCATCCTTAAGATCTTCATTGGTACATGTAGGGCCTCGGTACCATTCATGGAGAATGTGGTCCATTGTTTGGGTGGGCTCGCCACAGCACTCATTATCACTTATAAAAGGAATGGAAAGAAGTAACTGTTTAGAAAACATAAGAGTATAAACAGTTCCTTACCTTTAACTTGTTTCTTATTTTAGGGCGGTGGGTCATGTTTCACTAGTTGCATATAGTTACGTCTCTACTATGAGTTTGGGAGCATGTGCTGATTTTACAGCGTGTTGCCGTGTCCACCACATGACGAACCACCTGGATTGGGACCCGACTGCAGCTGTGCAACGGGTGACACCTCAGCCCCCCACTGGAACAGTGTGAGTTTTATTACGGTGGCTGAAGTGCCAATCCTGCCACCAACCCTAAGTCTTCCCTCGAAGTTGTAAGACCTGCTTGCAGGGCCGGATGCAGGTTAACGTCATACCCGAGACGGAGCAGTTGCAGATTAAGGGCCTTGCTTAAGGGCCCAAAGGAGTGGAACCTCTTCTGGCATTTACGGGCCGGCGCAGATCCCTATCCTGTAGTCATGAAACTTCATAAATGTCAAGCAATTGTGAGTTTGTCCTTTAACAAAGTAAAGCTTCAGTGACCCTGTAACTGTTTTGGATTATGCTTTTGGCATCCTCGTTAAAGATGAACTGAGAAGTGTTAGCCTCCATCTTTATGGCCAGAGGGTTCTGAATCTGCTAAAAAAGCAATGAGGAAAAAATGCTCTTTAGTGGAAACAAGTCGGCATTGTACATCTGTATGCTCAGATGTTGAGATCCAGCTTCACTACTGTGGTTGTTCCAAGTCTAAAATATAATGAGCTGAGATTTGAAGAGTGAATGTTGTAATGTCAATGTGGTGCCCTGAACCTATTCTGGTAATTTCAGCGTCATTTATACTTTACCGCCAGCCTACAAGAAATGAAAAACAGCACTTTTGCTCTTCTTTGGTGCTAGTCAGCAATGACTTGGCTGTTTTTAAAGGATGATTACTGCTTGAAGTTGCTTTCTTGCGTTGCTTTGTGAAGTGCTTCATAAGTTTATTCATTGAAGAGCAGGGTGTCAAGATCTGTATCTTATTGGACAACTATTTATACTCTGAGATGCTGTAATGTTCCCAGCGGTGGACAGCAATGACAGTTCTAAGAAAAATGGAACCCCGTTTCAATTTTTGAAAGTCATAGTTGATTTGTTGTTTGTGATAACTGTGATAGCAGAACTTCTTTATCAGCTTTTTAAATGAGATTTTTTTTTTTCTAGCTCTTTAAAGAAGATGTTTTTCCTTTGATGAAATCCTCTTAAAATGTGGAAAATTTAAAATTACACACTTAATCACACAACCCGAAAAAGAAATAAAAGGTTGTTTATTGTAGTTGGCAGGATCACCGCTGTGACACACTAACATTGCTGAGTGTCTCCATCTCATCTTGCAAAATTCATCTTTGGAACATTTGTAATTTATCTGCTCTTTATCCTTTGTTTGTACTGAAATGAACATTGCATTGTTTTTGACTACAGAAACCGATACAGTCACCTCAGAAAGATGCACAGAATCGGTTGATTAGCTACTCTAAAAACCTGCTTAGGGATGGCTCCTGTCTTGTTTTCAAACATTTTAGGAATAACTTCCAGCTCTCTCCAACCCAGAATTGGAATAATTGAATCCTAAGTGTGGCTGGATACTAATAGGTTAATTTTGTTTGTGTTACTAAATTTTTTAAACTGTACCGGAAGTCATATGAGACACACTGCCATCTTCATTGAGTAAATTGGCATCTTCAAAAAAATATAAATGGTTACTGCATTCACTCTTGCTAATGGAAACATTAATCAGCATTTTATACTGTGCTATGATAATGTTTTCATTTCAGATTGAATGTTTTTATTTTTCATTACATTCTCTCCATTAGAGCATTTATATAATTTTACCTTAAGAGCTTCTTTTCCAAAACTGTCATAGAGATACCTGATGTGAATAATGTTGGCATGGAGTTGTATTCTCTTTCACTGATTGGACAGCTGTTAAGTTGTTACTATTTATTTTTTTTTTACAATGAGTATCTGTTTTAAGTTTTAATTGGCTTCATTTTGCATATTTTTTTTTCTAACATTTTATTAATTTTATTAAAATCAGATAACATTCCATACATGCAAGTCAAGCTTAACAACACTAGGTCCGAAACAAATCTGCTAGATCCGTAGAGTAAAACTTTTAATAATAGTAAAAATATGTAAGTAAATAAATGAATAAAAATGAATTATTAATTTTGCATATTTAAAATATGATGGTTTTAAAAATACTGAGGTGGTAAAAAGCATTGGGTTGTAAAATAGGCACTAGTGTATTTTTTTTTCTTCTTATGTTGTAATCTATGAAATTCCATCTTTAAAGTACTTATTGTTTATACATATTTTTATCTATCTATCTATCTATCTATCTATCTATCTATCTATCTATCTATCTATCTATCTATCTATCTCTATATTTTTTATGATGAACTTCTAATCTTTTGCTCACCAAGGAAAACTCTGAAAATTCCATTAGGCTTTGGGAAAAGTTGCAATACATAATGCAGACAGATCAATATTCCAAGGTTCTTTTGGCTGGATTGATTTCTTTCTCTTGAGATTTTCATTCCTCAACGTATCAAAAACACTTTGTCTCTATGAAAATAGTGCCACTGAATGGCATTTCCATATGAAGTGCAGGGGATATCAAATGCTTGGATTAATCTCGGCTCTGAGATGGTCTAAATACTTTCAATTAATCTGTAGCACATTAGTTATGCAGAAGCATGGGAAAATGCTGATCTTTGAAGAATGACACAGCTACTGAGCTGCACTTGGCCTCATTACTAAAGCTACCTGTAGAGTACAATTATTACAGTATATTTTGTACAAAAAAGTATGCCTATTTAACACTCTTAAAAAGTGTCTGACACTTAAAACGTACAAAAGCCCAGGTTCTGTACCTCTTAACTATGGTATTCCTGCTGTTCTGGTAACCTTTGAGTTCATTTGAAATGTTAAATGCTTAAAAAAATCTTTTTTTTTTTTTTTAATAAAGCTAGTCTAATTAACAGCACCAAGATAGAATTTAATTAGTGATTTGGACAGTCGATTGGATTAAAAAAGAAAAAAAAAAGGGTGAAAAAGAAGAAATAGTAAAAGATTAATGTGTTACGGAACTCTTTTATTGTTATTCATTCAAATTTAGTTCTGCTTGAAGTTGTCTAATGGTAAAATTTTATCTGTGAATTGATAAGAAGAGTCATGTGTTTGGAATTCTCAGATTTATTTTTTTGCTCACATCCTTAGAATATTTAATTGTATTTCTAGGTTTATTCTCCAATTACTACTGAAAATATTTTTGGTTTAATTGTAAGAACAGCTGCCATTGTCTAGCTTCCTGCATACTGATGCCCACCTCCTATCCCTGATTGTTTTTTTTCTTCATTTTTTTTGGGTTGTTACATAAAATTATAGAATTTTTGTAAAGGATTCAGTGGTAATTAAAAATTGAAAAGTTAAGATAAAAAAATCAAAACCAGCAAACAACTGTCAACTTATTAATAATATATTCAGCTCTACCATCGTTTAACAAATGCAACGTAGCTTTAATATAGCTTAGCAAGATCCAACCTGCGAATGCTGCAACCAAGCTCCTGCCTCACTGGGTCACATGTTTTGGGCCGGCACCAAATTAACAACATTTTGGACCAAAATTTTTAAGTGCCTTTCAGACAGTCTTGGTGTCACAATCCCTCCTAACCCTTTAATAGCTGTGTTTGGTGTTCTTCCAGATGGATTTGAAGTGGAGAAGGACAAACAAACGGTGATTGCACTCACTACACTTTTGGCACGCAGACTTAGTTTGTTAAATTGGAAGAATCCTAACTCTCCTCTTATAAGTCAGTGGGAAACCGATGTTTTATATTATTTGAAATTGGAAAAAATCAAATTCTCAGTTAGAGGATCTGTACAGAACTTTTTCAAAACCAGGCAGGATCTAATCAATAATATTTTAGAATAAGAATTATCTCCGCATTTCTTTTTCTTCTCCATTTATCTTTATTGCCCTATTAAACTCAACAATTTAGGTATGTTTACAAGCTTTAAGTATTACTCCTTTGGCCATGCTCTCCTTCTCAGGGGTGGGGTTTGATTTGTTTTCAATCCTATTTTTTGAAAAAATTGATCTATTTGTATGGAATGATTACAATAAAATAATTATAACAAAAATAAATAAATAAATAAATAAAATGGCTTAGTCCAAAGTTAAAAATAGCCAATTTTCAGAAATAAACTCACAACTATTGATTTACTGTAGTATTTTTTATTATTATTATTATTTCAGATGTTCAGTGGTTGTCAAGGACAATAATTTGTCAATTGTGGTAGAATTTTGACAACTTGCTTTGCAGTATACAGTATTACTAGGGTGTTGTACCATGTTAGCCATTATGAATGTTGAGAAAAGCCAAGCAAAATGACCCCTTTTATTGGCTAACTAAAAAGATTACATCTTGCCTGAAGAAGGGGCCTGAGTTGCCTCAAAAGCTTGCATATTGTAATCTTTTTAGTTAGCCAATAAAAGGTGTCATTTGCTTGGCTTTTCTCTACAGTATGCAGTATGTAATCTAAAGGCTTATTACCATGCATAGTTGTGAAAATGCTTTTGCATTTTGTTAGTTTTTATGAACTGTTCCACACATGTTATACTGTTTACATTTTATACAGGGTGGGCCATAAGTTTCTATACATAGGAAAAAATAAACATTTTTTTATGAAAAGCCATTTTTATTTATATAATATGCTCTACATGACTGCCATTGTTTTGAAAACACATTTCAATATGTGTTCGCCACTGCTGAAGAACGCGTATTAGCACAGCTGGAGTTATGCTTGTAATGGCGTTGGTGATACGTTCCCTAAGATGATTTATGTTTCGTATCTTTTCCTGATACACTATGGCCTTCAAAATGCCCCCAAAGATAAAAATCAAGTGGGGTGAGATCTGGGGATCTGGGAGGCCACTCCACAGGACCACGGCGACCAATCCAAGCACCCGGAAATTGCTGATCTAACCATATGTTAAAAACCATATGTATGGACACTTATGGCCCACCCTGTATAGTCTTTTGTATAAATATTTTTTAAATATCTGCTTATTCTAGCATTGGTCGCTTGAGCTCTGATTCAAGAGGAACTGCAGCAGTCGTAACGTGCAAACCCACCAAAACAAATACCATATATTCTATAGTGCACACTAACACAGCTCTTGGTAACCATTTAGAGACGTTAATCACTTTGATGTTATGGTTTTTAATTCTGGACCCGGAGGAAATCCTTATGAAACTCATCAAATTCTGACAATTTTATATTTCACAGTTTGACGCATCTGATAATTGAATTACAGTAATCCCTCGCAATATCGCGCTTCGACTTTCGCGGCTTCATACTATCGCGGATTTTATATGTAAGCATATCTAAATATATAACACGGATTTTTCGCTGCTTCGCGGGTTTCTGCGGACAATGGGTCTTTTTACTTCTGGTACTTGCTTCCTCAGTTGGTTTGCCCAGTTGATTTCATACAAGAGATGCTATTGGCGGATGGCTGAGAAGCTACCCAATCAGAGCACGCAGTTAAGTTCCTGTGTGCTGCTAATTGGCTCAGCGACGGAGTGCTGCATTAACCAGGAAGTCTCATCTCACTCATTCAGCATTAACATGCTCCTGCTACTGCTTCAGGGTCCGTGTCCAAGCGCCAACAGAAGATGCAAATGATTGCAGTAAAGGTAAAAGTTTTGGATATGTTGAAGGAAGGGAACAGCTACACCGCTGCAGGACACCATTACAGCATCAATGAGTCCACGATTCTTTTTATTTAAAAAGGAGGAAAAGCATATAAGATCTACGGCTGCAGTGTCTTTTAACCAGGGCGCAAAACGAGTTGCAAGTGGACGTGATAAGGCAGTAGTCTGGATGGAATCTGCTTTAGGGATTTGGATTGAAGAGTGCTGGAAGAAGAACAACGGCAGTGCTACACAGTCGCCTGAAGAGGCTCCTTTAGAAGAGCTGTAACGCTATCCTTTGTAGTGCAGTAAAATTAAACTCATCGTTATCGGACAAGTTGTCGTGTCATTGTTGGTGAGTAACCATAATTAATTATTTACGTACAGTACTTATTACATGTACATAGTTTAGTGTCACTGTACACACATTTTACTGTATACAATTTTTCTTGCATTGTACGTATTTATTGCTGGTGGCCTGTCTGTCGTAATGGCTGTAACATATGTGATATCAGAGATGCTCGATATCTTTAAAATAATATTTAGGTTTTACTGTATATAAACTGTGTTTACATACATAATTTCAACGAATCTTACCTAATATCTAAGAGAATACAAAGGGGTTATGCTGTATAATTGTGCGGGAAATGTTTATAATAGTGTGGGAGAGTTTATAAGGGCTTAAAATATATAAAAATAACCATATGAACATATGGTTTCTACTTCGCGGATTTTCACCTTTCGCGGGGGGTTCTGGAACGCAACCCCCGCGATGGAGGAGGGATTACTGTACAGTGTCAACTATAGGAATACTATGGCTTATGTATCGGCATAGATTACTGAAATATTCTTTATTTTGTGTATTGCTTTCCTGACATAGTAAAAGTGACTCAGATTTCAAGATATATTTAAAAGGTTTGAAAGCTAATGACAACTCTTAATGTAGTTTAATAAATTTACAATTCCAGAAGTATTTGTCTCTGTCTCATTTTAGTTTGTCGTGTGGTGGGTGCGACAACACTCTGTATCAGTGCCTGCTCCCAACCTCAATCTTTCTCTCTTTCTCATGTTAGATGAACCCTCTGTAGCCATGTAGTAAGCGTTTTGATTATTTCGGCTTGCATATTGTTCATATTTGCATTGAAGAGGTTTGTGTTTTATTTCCTTTTAGCTTTTTGTTGTCACTAAAGGATTTGACTGTATCTGATTGCAGCAGCAGTAGAATTGACAGCAAACTGAATGCGTAAAAGGCAACTCTGAATTTTATTTTCAGCATTGTATGCTAAACGTTTTAATTAAACTTATGGTGATCGACAGAGTTCATACTGGAAAAGCTGCAAGCTTTCTCCCAGCAGCATGTAAATATTGGAAGTGAGTCATGTGCGGAGAGTGCCTGTCCCTTTTTGCTTATGTTTCTTCCTCACATTTTCCCTCATCCTTTATAATTTGTAGTGAACTAGCACCAACCTCAGAAATTAGGCCCAAAAATAATGCACATGCTAGGCTGCCTATTTTATTTATTAATTTTCATAGCAGTCAGTTAACTGCTTTACTATGAATCAGGAGTGGCTGAAGCATGTACACCAAATGTTTATAGTCTGTGTCAACATGATAAGAATATATTATTGTGTCTGTAAGTTGTCAAAACTAACTGAAAATATCAGACAGAAGTGTGTTTGGATTATCTTGATTGTGTGTGTGCGTGTGTGTGTGTGTTTGTGTGTGTGTGTACACAGTCCCGCACAGCTTAACTAATTTTTTCTGATGCAGCTTTGCTGACAAAGCTGGATTATCAGTATCCATTCCACATAATTAATGGTTTTGTGATGGCCAATTTTTGTATTATACTTATGTATTCTCAATTTAATACATCATTGCAACCATTGAGCCTCTACACCCAGTCACTATTTGGGAGTGATGCACTGCTACAAGTACTTTATTGGGGGTGGGTGGGGTTCACATCAACGACGAGCTGGACTGGTCTAGTAACACAGAGCAACAATGGAGGAAAAGGGCAGAGCAGGCTCTGTTTTTCCTTAGGAGTCCACATTGCTTTAATGGGAATAGTGACATCCATCACGTGTTCTACAACTCTCAGATGACCAGTGAGATGTTTTGGGGCTTTAGTGTGCTGGGACTGTAACATCACTTCAAGAGAGGCCCACCAAATCAACAAGTAAATTGAAAAAGGCAGTCTCGGTTATGGGATACACTGTGCACTTTCTTGAGGTATAGTTAATTAATCAATAAATTTAATTAATTACAATTTTGTAGCCATTATCAGATGAGGTGGCTCGGGCATCTGATCAGGATGCCACCTGGACGCCTCCCTGGTGAGGTGTTCCGGGCACGTCTAACCGGGAGGAGGCCCCGGGGAAGACCCAGGACACGCTGTAGGGACTATGTCTCCCGGCTGGCTGGGAACGCCTCGGGATTCTCCCGGAAGAGCTAGAAGAAGTGGCCGGGGAGAGGGAAGTCTGGGCATCTCTGCTCAAGCTGCTGGCCACGTGACCTGATCTCAGATAAGCGGAAGAGAATGGATGGATGGATGGACAATTATGTAGCACTTTTCTAACCTACTCAAAGCACTTTACATAGACTGTGGGGATCGACGTCAACCACCACCAATGTGTAGCATCCACCTGGATGATGCGACAGCAGCCAGTCTTGTTCCTGTAAGCTCATCACACATTAGCTGTAAGGTAGTGAGGCGATGAGAAAGAGAGAGTCAATAAGGGATAGGAGAGTCAGAATGACCAGGCCATGGTGGGCAATTCAGCCACAATATTAGAAGACCCCGTACTCTTTTTTGAAAGATTCCCAGTAAACGTTCATTACCACAGGCAGTCATGGCCTCGGTTTTATGCCTCAGCTGAAGTTTTTACAGCACTGGGTTCCCCCTACAGACCACAGGGTAACCTTTCCCTGATTGGCTCACTGACCCCTCTTCCAAATGCAACCCAAGCTTTTCCTAGCAAGTACTGGCCTGTCCTATTAGTGGAGCATTGAATGAAGGCAAAACTATTAGCCATTATGAGCAATCATGCACATCCTTTCGCTGACACACTGTTTTTTGATTAGCCCACAGATTACTCTGCAAAATTGCCAAGAAATGCTAATGGAGCTCCATCATGCATACTGTAGTACAGTTTTGTAATGTCTCACTGTGAATTCTGTTTTATCTTTCCTCAAGTCAGAAGTAATTTTATTTTTTTAATTTTATTTTTATAATTCATTCATGTGGTTGAAGAGGGTCATTGTTTTTAATAATATTTTTGTATTTATTGAGCCACTGTAAAAGTGAAATTTATGCTTGGGGGGAATATGATCTGTCCGATCAGACAAATTTTAGCTTTCTTCATGTTCGTCCTTATTTAAAGAGTGTGTCAATGTAAGTGTTTTAGTTTTGCTTTGTGTTTTCTAGTCAGTCACAATAATAATGTAGATATTGATAGTGTGTGCTTTTATAAGTGGCAGCCTAGGCTGAAATCAAAACAGCAGTCTTAGGAATAGGAGTTCAGATTTACAAAGTGTAGCACTGTCTCACCCTATCAAAATATAGGCATATGGAAACGTCTGATTTCCAGGTGTCAGCAGTAATTGACGAGCTTTATTGTCTGAATTGGTTAAAAGTAGATTAAATTATTTGAGCACTTTTAAGTATGATCAGTCAAAATTAATTTTATCTGACAAGGAAGGAAGCAGAGGCTACTGAATCTGTGTTCTTAGACTCTTCATTATGAAAGATGAAAAATCTTCCAAGAACCACAGCTTGGAGATTATTATTGTAAGACTGTCCATTTTTACTTGATTCTATGTACTGTACCAAATGATTTTTTCCTCTTGTCAGAAGTAATTTTTTATAATTCATTCATGTGTTTGAAGAGGGTCATTGTTTTTAATAATATTTTTGTATTTATTGAGCCACTGTAAAAGTTAAATTTACGCTTTAGTATGATCTGTCTGATCAGACAAATTTTAGCATTCTTCATGTTAGCTCATTATTTAGAGAGTGTGTTAATGTAAGTGTTTTAGTTTTGCTTTGTGTTTTTTCTAGTCAGTCACTGTAATAATGTAGATATAGATAGTCTTTGTCAGTTCACAAATCATGAATTATTGAGTGCAGAGCTTTTAGCAAATAAAGAATCTCTTTCAATATTGTTAGATTCTAGAGAGAAAATATATGTGCTGCTTAAATAGATGTGTACACATATTGTAGATCAGGGGTTCTTAAAGTCGGTCCAGGGGCCCACTGTGGCTTCAGGTTTTTATTCCAACCAAATTCATAATCAGTGACAACACCTGAAAACACTCATCTCATTTAATTAGTTGGTATTTTTCTGTTCTTATTCTACATTCATAAAAGCACGGCAGCATGATTTTTACATTTATAAGAAACTTAGAAATATTTAAGTTTTTGCTATGGATTTAAATACTTAATTTTCTTTTCATTATATTTTGTCCTTTTCTCTGTGCAGTTTATTTACTCCCTTCATTGTGTCTTAATAACGACAATTAAAAACGAGCAGAGCAGAGGAAACAACACTGAGTCATGAAAGGCTGCAACTACTTTCGTGTCAGACCCACAAATTAGTAAATAATGGATTAATTAAACAATTAGAACACTTCGAAAAGTAGAATGAAAATCAAAATGAAAATAATCTTACAAAGAAAAAAAAAATACATTATTCTCATATAACTGCTTAGAACATTTTAATATTTTTTACTTAGTTTTCTAATTTCTATATTGTTCCCAAAACAGGGAATCTGGGAAATAACAGTTCACTTAATTAGCCCAGGAGTCCATTTAAAAACAGAGGCTGGTTGGCACAAAAACCTGCAGCCACAGGACCAAGTTTGAGAACCCCAGCTGTAGAATATTCAGAACTAAGTTGTCTGAACTGTCACTAAAGATAAGGCAGTTTGATTTTATAGCATGCGTAATGCTATATACGCCTTATTTTGGATACATTTAAAAACTTAATGTTTAATCAACCTAGTAAATAGACCTTGAATACTTTAGCAATACATACCATCTCATAAATTACAAAACGCTTATTTTAAGAATACAGAGAGCTGAAGAGTAACCTTAATGCATGGGACAATGCAAAATTCCATATGGAATGCAAGTTTTATCACAGACATCAAAACCTTCTCTGTACACATTCTTTACATTGGGTAAATTTCTTCTCAGTACATTTTTATATCACAAGAAACCAGCTTTCATGCCAGACAGTATTAAATGCAAAGGATGAGCTTGCATGCTTTTATAAGTGGCAGCCTAGCCTGAAATCAAAACAGCAGTCTTAGGAATAGGAGTTCAGATTTACAAAGTGAAACGTCTGATTTCCAGGTGTCAGCAGTAATTGACAAACCTTATGCTTTATTGTCTGAACTGGTTAAAAGTAAATTAAATTATTTGAGCAATTTTAAGTATGATCAGTCAAAATTAATTTTATCTGACAAGGAAGGAAGCAGAGGCTACTGATTCTGTGTTCTCAGACTCTTCGTTATGGAAGATGAAAAAGCTTCCAAGAACCACAGCTTGGAGATTATTATTGTAAGGCTGTTCATTTTTACTAGATTTTATGTACTGTACCAACTGATTTTTTTTTCCTGTATTTTCAGCTGTTTAAAAAGTAAATGGCAGGAAAACAACTGCAGACTTATTTGTTTGTTCTAGTGAATAAAGGTTATGAAAATGTAACTTTGGGATCAGAATATGCACAGAAACTAATATATGCAATTTCTTTCACTATGGTTGCAGCGACTAGACATTCCTCCTGCTTATTGTTAGCTACAGTCCACAGTAAAGTTTGTCTAAACCAACTCTCTTTCCCCCTCTCATAACAGTTGCTGCGACTGGCTGGCAAACACGTGTCGTAGGAAGAAAGAGCTGAAAGCACGGACAGTCTGGTTGGGTTGCCCTGAGAAATGTGAAGAGAAGTATCCAAGGAATGCAATTAAAAACCAGAAATATAATATCTTTACCTTTGTACCTGGGGTGAGTTGAGTCAACACTTCGTTATAATTGTAGATTTTATTTATGGGCAAAACTTATACAATATACAACCCATAATTAAGAAATAAAATGAGCCCTTTTCTGTTCTGAGTGGTTTGCAGATCCTACTGATATGTTTGTTCTTATACATCTTCCTTACATCCTTGTTTAGCTAATTGCTGTAGTAGTGGTCTCTTTATCACTTGCCTTAGTAGTTTTGGTTTAAACTTATAGGCTTATCGGAAAACTCTTCACTGTTCCAGTTCAGGGTTTAGAATAAAACCAATTACAAGATCATGTAGATTAGCTGGAAGATAGTTGTCAAAGTACCATTGAAGATGGAATGCTGTTGTTGCCTGCAGCATAAAAGCAGAATATATCAATTGTATTTGCAGCCTTTAGAGATTTAAAACGCCAAATGTTGAGGAAATGAGGACTAATGATATTGTTAATTTAAAAGAACAATATGTGGGAAGAGCTACTAGTGACCTTTTTTCTTTTTGTTAACCAAAATAAATGTGGTATTTAAAAAAAAATAAAATAAATATTCATGTGTTTGGGGCAGAAGTAACCAGACTGCTTGTGGTAGCCCGGTAGAAACTGTTCACTTACATGTTAAATAACATTGATATTAAAGCAAGGAGCAAAAACGGATTTGTCCTGATTTACTCTAATTGCTACAGAACTTCTGTAGGTTGTAACCTGTCTCTGAAGAAGGCCTTTTTGTAATATTCTGGTATTTACTTTTTTTCTAGTTTTTGCTAACCTGAACTTAAATTTAAACCTCTGGCGGTTTACCTTTTCATCATTTTGGGCTAATCATTACATTTCAACTGATTCAATATGAAGATAACCTGAGGTGTTCTAAAACTTTTGTCTGGTAGTGTAGTAGAAGACGACTTGTTTACAACAGCGTAGCTATTAGCTAAACAAACGGGCTTGATGGACTGAATGGTCTATTCTCGTTTAACAAATTTTTTAAATTTCTTTGTTACTGTCACCTGTATTAAATGAGTATCACACATACTTCCTAATTTAAACATAACTGTGATCACTTTTCCTTATGTCGGTAGTGATCCAACACTAAATATCTGTGTCAGGCTTGTTGGACAAAAATTTCTGATAGTCTAGTTATAACTGGGAAATTATTGAACTGCATCACTTTTTGCAAATATGGTGACAGGCACTTAAAATGCAGGTAGATTTACTGATTCTAATATTTAGTCGTATTGCTTGCAAATTTTAAATAAATTCTAAATAGTCATGCCCATCAGTAAAATAACATGAATGAAAGCTAAAGTTTATTTTATTTGACTAATTTGCTAATAGAGTGGAGCTGATCATGATGATTGTGTAATTTTTTAATACATCCTAACCCTAATAAAGTGGCACAATAGTCATCTGTACTGTGTTAAAGCTGTGAAGATGCGACTTTGATTCTTCTGTGAGTAATTTCAGGAAATGGATAGGTGGATAGACCAAATCCCAGCACAGTCATGGCAGTTCAAGTTTATTGTCTTACGTACATGATACAAAGAAATTATTACTTGCATGTCTCAGCAGAAGATAAAAAGACAATGAATACAACAACCTGCATTTTTTTCGGCCCCCTTTTATTTGTTCACATTTTGTTATGTTGCAAATTCAAACTGAAATAGGTGTTTGTTTTATTTTGTTCCATTCTTACACACACATTCAACTTAAAGTGGTTTGAAAATTCTGATCGTAGGCTTGCAACATTTTTTTTTTTTCCTTCTAAATGCATACGTGACAGCTTCTATGTATCCTGTGTGTTACAAGATTTAAAATTTTACTCAGGAACATCTACTTTCCTGGCTACTCAGAAACTACTCCAGTCCACTTTTGATGAGTTGAGTGGTATATCAGAAGAAATTTATAACCGTGGATGATGCATGTCAAAAATGAAATTCACCCATAATAGGTAGGTTCAAGGCTGCTTTATTTAGTCATGTTTACACAAGAAAACATGAAATTTGCCTTCTCCGTTGCATCTAATAACAATACAGAAAGAAATGAAACAAAACAAAACAGAGACAAGACAGGTTAAGGTAAGGCAGTTTGATCATGCATATTTACACAAAAATTGTTACAGGATACATATCAAACCTTAATCAATTACTCCGATATTTCTTATTAAAAAGTTGTAGTGCACTAGGAAGAAACAAGGTAAGCTACTATCTGAAATGTTTTTGAGGATACATAGATCTGGTACAATTGTTTATTTTTCTAGGGTTATTGAAAATCATTAATTAATTATTCATTAGCAACTTTTAATAATAAAAGTGAACCACCCACACACTTCTTGGAGCAGGTAATCCCCCTAATAATAAAAAACAGCAAATAAAAGACCATTGAGAAGTGATCAAGAATCCATTTGCCACTTTGACCAAACTACAGAGTTCTACGGCTGACATGGATTAGGCTTTCCAGGGGACGACCACCTCCTTTGCAGTTCACAAATGTATATGCTATTACAGAGTAACTGTTTATTGAAGGCTTTCCAGTTCTAAAGCCTGTGGCACTTGACCTAAATCAGGGACTTACAAAAATATTGACAAAACAATCTTCAGGTCATTCCTGGGCTTGGGTGGAAGCTCTGTGTCTTGATAACAACCCACTGCTAAGCAGTTTCTAGCAGCAGTCTTCAGGCAACGTGAAGGGAAGTCCTAGAGCAGGGTGTGTCACTTTGACTTGAGATTTGTGTTTGTGCAACTAATTTGGTGTTTGAAGCGCATCCTTCTTTTCATTATTACCAAAGTCTTGTTCTTTTTCTTAAGTTTCATATTTCTATCATCCTAGGAATTTTTTTTTTTTTCTTATTTATTGGCTGACGCATCTTTGTCTTTAAAGAATCTCTAAATTTAGTGTATAGAATCAACGAACGAACAAACTTTATTTGACCCATGGGGAGAGTATAGCTTTTATAGATGCTCAAGAAATATTGAAATAGAATAATAAACAACACAAAACAGTTTTTCAGTAGAAGTAAAAATTGGAATGGCTTCCCAACGATGTGAATATCCTTGAGTTAGCTGGTCAAGGCTCAGATATTTAATCATGTTGAAAATCCATGGAAGAAGAAAAGTGCAGTTCACATATGGCTGCAAATAAGAAAAGAAAACTGGATGAAAAAATTCCAAGCCTAAATGTTTTTATTCCCACAAAAAAAAACAAAGCTATACAAAAGAAATAGTTATAAAGCCATAAAGCTTGTTTAAACACCATTTTTTGTTACTCTTTTTGTCTTTTAAATGTGTGAATTGCCTTATTGGGTTCTTTTGAATATTTTGTAATTTAAATCTTTTTATTTTTTGTGTTATTATCTCATTTTTTCCCCTTTATTTGCTTAAAACTGTTTCACATGAAACATTATGGGCACTCTTAGTCTGTTTTTAATTTTCCGAATCATTCTGCCTTCATATTGACCATTGATTTTCTTCATTAGTTCAGTACCTGGCAAATGCATGTGATCTATTATTCCTCTTTATTAAAACGCACAAAAACTAATGGCTACATAATTAAGAGGCTGATCTTTTGTCAGTGCAATAAAATGCCAACCGTCTTTCAGACAGATAAATATTCTCATCTTTATTGAACCAAGCCACTGTTTTCTCCCTCGGTTTAAATTATTAAATGCACACAGATTGGTTAAGCAGTGAACATTCTCCTAAAGGTCACAAAGTTCATTAACTATACAGTGTCATTGATTGCCGGCCCTTAACATCTTTTCCTATGGAGTGGGTGCTGCACTCCTTATAATTAATATTACCATAGTGTTTGGCACCAACTCGCCAGGAAAGAAAACTTGTTGCCCTTTCCAGTAAAAATGGAATTGCTTTTCTCTTATTTTTTTTATTACTGAAGCAGAACACTATAACTAGAAATCCAAGATATATTTTTGTTCCAGATTTTCAAGCAAAACATTATGCTTGTCTAAGCTTTACACCCTCTGTAAATCTTCAGGGGTCGTTATTGATGTTCATGAAATATTGTCAGTTGTCCTAAAATAAAGGACAAAATGTACTATTCCCTTTTACACGGCACCATCTGCTATCATCATTCATAGAGGTGGATGCACTCAAGCTATTTTGTCAATAAATTGCCTGGCCAAAATTACAGCCAGTTCAGATTAAAAAGGCAGACTTTTGAAGCTATTTGGCTAAAATATTTGTACTCCAGAGAAACATATTTTGTGTATGCCAGATTTGTAAATCATATTTTAACGCCATACTATGAGAGATGCTTCTACATCCGGTGACAAATTGTATCAAATGTCTGTTTTTCTCTAGACCACATAGAATTATATCTATTCTGTCTGCTTTTATTTTGATTGTGTTTGCCTCCGAAATGTGTTAAGATGATTAAACATGTAATTTGTAGGTGAATGTAAATGCTGTTTTTTTTCCATATTTGATTGTTTTAAATATACTGACACTCCTTTATTGTTGAAGATAATGGAAATTTAGTGAACTTTTAGGACCTATTCTACTGTTGCGCATTTATAGATTCTGAAACTCTCCCGTATTCAGTTTTGATCACAGATATAAGTATAAGACTTAATATTGCTCGAGTATATCCAACTTCTTTTAATGGTATCCTGTTGCCACTTCAGATATTTGAAAATGTGGCAGGCTTTTTCATATGATTATCCACACATTGATCAACTTCGGCTGCCACCGTTTGGTGTTGGTACATTATTTCACTTCTTCATATACAGTGGCTCTTGTTAATGATCAAAAGGTAGCTAGTTTGTTTGTTTTGACTGATTTTTGAAACAAAATTTATGGTCATATCTGAATTATCACATAACAGGTCAACTGATAACTATGTTTACTTTTACATTGACTAATCTTATTGACTAATGAATTGCATATAGAAAATTTGCTGAATTCGGTGACGAAGAGAAAAGAATTAAATCTTGCATCAGTTGCACACCTCTGTCTTGGACAGCTGATGTGAATAAGTGTCCATAGAGTTTGCTCATGTAGTATATATAGCCCATCATGTTTCTGTCATATTCCAGTACTGTTATAGTCTATATTCTTTTTCTATTCATTTCCTACTTCTGCAAAAATCTCTAACTGCTAAACGGAACATAACTCTGTCCTTCATTTCATCTAACACACAAGGTCTTACCTAATTTTCAAAGCCTTATGCTTGCATTTATACATATATTGTATCACATCTGGCAAGCCCACCATCAGACAAGTAAAGCTAAGCATTCCTCTTCACCTGGTGTGTGTGGGCTCAAAGAGAAAGCTGTGATACCACTTTAGTGTGAGGGTAAGACCCGTAATTTAACAGCAGGTTGTACTTTTTCATGGATAAGTGCTTTGCTAGTCTCGAAGTGTATTGTATAGTAGAGCCTGTGCCAGTAGCTCCTTCCTGGATTGGTAAGAAAGCGTATTTCCTGACTGCAGTCTTCTTCAAAATTTTGACATGGCAAGCAACCTTTGACATGATAGCCAAAAACAACCAAGTGTTATTGAATACAAGCTCCCTAGGGCAAGGAAAAAACATTCCAGAATGATGATCAAATTTTGATCCTTCTGCCCAGCTTTAAACTAATTTTGCAGAGCAGACGTTTAACATGCAAACATTATAACCTGTAAACGGCATACAAGAATATACCTTGCAAGGTAAATCTTGGAAAGCGTTCTTCAATTGCACCTCAACTGTCAGCTGTCTGAAAGCCAGAAAGGTTTAACTGATGCAGTATGCAAACAACTTGAGACAAAACTGTAAACTGTTTTTTGGAAAATAATATTGAGCGAGCATAGGTGCTTGCTTGCACGAGTATGCTGTCTAGAAGAAGAGGTGAAGTTCTTCACATGAGCATTTGGCAACTACATATGTTCATGTGAAAAACTGCACCTCTTCTTCTAGACAGCATGCTCATGCAAGCAAGTACCTAATGCATTGCATTGTTTTGTTTTGGTCAGGTTTATGTCATTCAAATTCCTGTTTGACTCCTGGTAATGAAACCAGTTCAAGTTTGTAATATTTAAAAATATTGAGGTCGTTTGACTTGGCACCGTTAAGTTGCCAAGTTCAGCTGCAGATTCTCAAGTACTTTTAACAGGAGGTTTGACTCGCATCCAAACACACACACAATTCTCAGTGAGCTTTATTAATTTTGAGTTGGCTAATGTTTTAGATTTTTTACTAATGTGTTTTTTGTGTAATATTTATTTATGTATGTTTGTATTTATTTTCTAAAGACACTAATACATCTACAGTTTACTGTAATCTTTTTGCAGTACCCTAGTAAAAAGCCATGCATACTGTACATTGTTAATCACTTAATTTGTATTCTTACGTTGTACCCTTGGAAAAGTAACTCTTTTCATTCTGCCTCCTTCTCATTATTAGTAGATTAGTAACATTGGATCAGGTTGCTCTTATGGCCTACTTTAGTAACTTGAACAAGATCTACCTGGTAGAGTATTTTTTTTTTTAAGAATATATATAACTCTTAGTTAAAAGCTATGTCAAACTCTGCTAGAAATGCTTTTTTGTGTTTTTTCTTTTTTTTCTATATGTGGGTAACATTGGATATTTAAACACTTGTTAATTATTTTTTATTTCTTTTAATCTTTCAGTATAATAAGCTTTATATTTATTGAAAAATATTATTTTATGTATTTTATATTTATAATGAGCACAACTTTGCACTTGAGGTGAAGCTTCCAACATTCCCAAATGTAGTCAGATCAAGTTATGAAATTATTTAATATGCATGAAGCAGTTGTGTGTGTTAATCATTTCTGAATAAACAAATGTTGTCAATTTGGTCTATTGTCCCAATTTTCTTGATTTGAATCATGTGCCAAGTTGTTGTCCATGTTGAGGTTGCATGTTCTTGTCATGTAATTTTCTTCTATATTCCCGAAGACGCACAGATTAGGTCAGTTGGCCCGAGTGTGTGCATGGTGGACTGTGTGTGTCTTGTGGGTGAACATCAGTGGTCCTGAATTGGATTAAGCAGGTTTGAGAATACTGAATGTGTGCATGTTGGACATTTTATGGAATACTGTTGACTGTCAATTTGCATTTTGTCTCATAGGTGTTATACCAGCAGTTCAAATTTTTCTTGAACTTATATTTCCTGGTGGTTTCCTGTTCACAATTTGTTCCAGCACTGAAAATTGGCTACCTTTACACTTACTGGGCACCATTGGTAAAATTCCTTGGTCCTTATTCCCATTTCATTTTAATTTTAATTTTAATTTTTGTTAATGTGTTTGAAATCTTGCAGATTGCTTCTGTGTTTCTGCTTTCTTTGATTATTAACTGTAAAGAGTTGTTAGGTGCTTGTAAATCTTGGTCATTATGTGGAGGATTTGACTATTTGGAAGACAAGGCCAAAAGAATCTATTAATGCTTCTTTACCATTTGTGAAATAAATCATTATTCTGGTTTATTTAAATATTTTCAGAAGAGTTAAATTTTTAAAATTAATTACAAATTCTACGCATTAAGCCATGAATAAAATTTTAGCAAGCATAATTTCAGTTGCATTTTGTAAAAACTGCTGCTTAGCTTACAAGTAGCCATTGCCATGTTATAGGCAAAGCATTTTGTTTTAGTTGATCTTTTCTGACCAAGAATTATTTAATGCCTAATCGGACTGCTTAATTTTAATATTTTTTGTTTTTAAGTGCTGCAAACATTGTGTGTGTGTGTGTGTGTGTGTATAAATATATATATTGTTTCCATTATTATTTTTTGTCAAGTTTTCATTTACTCTTTTTAATTTTAGAGTGTTATATGTTGATTTTTAAAAGTTTAACACAATTTTATAAAAATGGAAAAAAGGTTGTCAGTGTATATACAACATTCATAAACCCTTTCAGCATCGGTGTAATATTTCCTCATATAATCACCATTATTAAACCCCTGAGATTTACAATTAGCATGTATCCTGCTGTTTAGAGTTGCTGAGTATGTAATTTTCCAACTCTTCATTTTGCCAAGTATTAATTAAGTTGAAGTTTTCTATTACATTTCATCTTTTTGATTCAAAAATTGGGGGTCCCTTGTTTAATTAGATGTAAAATTCTAATGTGTAACACAGGCTTTTTTGAGTAAAGGATAATAAACATGCAACCATTCTTTAAAGTTCAAAATGAGATTTGTTTTTCTTTTAGGTTCTCTTGTACAGACCAAACATTTTTTGAAAGAGATTATTAAAGTTCAAGTGTTAAATTATTAATGAATTTTGAACAGCAATTGCTCTGTATGTAGAGAATTAGTATGTAGTAAAGCTAACGGCAAATGAAGAAGTACAATTGCTTATTAAACAACTTTTTTGCTTTTTGGGCAGGGCTTCGTTCTTGCAGTCACAATGGTGCGGGAGGCTGTGGATGAGTACCGACGGTATACAAGAGATAAAGAAATGAACTCCCAGATGTACAGCAAGCTCACTGTTCGAGGTTGACAAATTTACTTATTTTTATTTTAGTTGAATTTAGAACAAAGTGGTTATTGTCTGCCTTAACTTATGATGGGTCACCATGGAAAAAAATCTTTTACTCCTTTCTTGATTGGTTTAAACTAGACTGCAGCTTGGTGACACTTTACATTTAGTTTATTAACATTCCAATCTGTTACTATGCTACATGTAACGTCAGCTAAATTATGGTATAGCTGCTGTTTATGATAAATTGTTACAGCTGTCATTTCTTTTGAATAGACTAGTTTTCATTTCTGCACAGTTAATAAACAGTTTTTTAGTATGTACGGTCTTGATTTTTTTCCTTTATTGCAGTCTTATGACATAAAGAGTGAAGTTTATTTATTCTGCCCAACAACACGATTGCAGCACTATGTACAATATGCAGTTCCATAGTATTGAAGCATTTTGGGACTAATGAAGTTTGCAGCAACTGTGTTTCACTAGAACCAAATGTAGAATGTGTTGTATTTTAGAATCTAAATGGAGTTTTAGAGTAGATATTTATTGAATTACATACACCCCTGTGGGATACAGTATTTAGAACTAGACAGTTAGAGCAAATTACAGTCACTGTTTGGTCAGGCAGCCAAGCTGCACTTTTTTCTGTCATTTTTTCACATGAATTGCATTATGGAAATCAAAAGAAAAAAAATGAGTGGAAATAAGGCTATGGGGGCAGTAAGAATGCTCACATAATTCTCGACTGATCGGTGGCAGCACATTGTTCCATATTAGCACTAAATGAACACCAGTTCCGTAGTCAGCTGGATGACTCCCATTATGCTGCGCTTCACAGCAACTGTTTGTCCATGAAACACCCACTCCATGGTGTAGTAGTACTCATTACTCCAAGCAATCTGCATTTGGAAAGGAAAAGTTGTTCTTTCTGATTGGTCAGAAACCGATCAGTTTCATTAGCAGCCATAAGAACTATGCAACCAAGTACAGTGGAACCTCGGGTCATGACCGTAATTCGTTCCAAAACTCTGGTCGCAACCCGATTTGGTCGGGACCTGAAGTAATTTCCCCAATAGGATTGTATGTAAATACAATTAATCCATTCCGGACCGTACGAGCTGTATGTAAATATATATATTTTTAAAGATTTTTAAGCACAAACATAGTTAATTACAGTGGAACCTCAGTTCACGAACGTCTCGGTACACGTACAAATCGGTTTACGACCAAAAAGTTCGCCAAACTTTTGCCTCGGTTCACGACCACACACTCAGTATACGAATAAGCCAGTTTCCTTTTCGGTTTGCACGTGTTCAGTCTCTCCCTGTGCATTTTCCTGTGCAGCGTGCAAGAGAGAGAGAGCGTGACACACACAGGCAGCGCGAGAGAGAGAGAGAGAGATGCACACACACAGGCAGCGCAAGAGAGAGAGACGCACACACACAGGCAGCGCAAGAGAGAGAGACGCACACACACAGGCAGCGCAAGAGAGAGAGAGACGCACACACACAAGCAAGAGAGAGAGACGCACACACACAGGCAGCGCAAGAGAGAGAGACGCACACACACAGGCAGCGCAAGAGAGAGAGACGCACACACACAGGCAGCGCAAGAGAGAGAGACGCACACACACAGGCAGCGCAAGAGAGAGAGACGCGCGCACACACACAGGCAGCGCAAGAGAGAGAGACGCGCGCACACACACAGGCAGCGCAAGAGAGAGAGACACGCGCACACACACAGGCAGCGCAAGAGAGAGAGACACGCGCACACACACAGGCAGCGCAAGAGAGAGAGACGCGCACACACACAGGCAGCGCGAGAGAGAGACGCGCACACACACAGGCAGCGCGAGAGACGCGCACACACACAGGCAGCGCGAGAGAGAGACGCGCACACACCCAGGCAGCGCGAGAGAGAGACGCGCACACACACAGGCAGCGCGAGAGAGAGACGCGCACACACACAGGCAGTGCGAGAGACGCGCACACACACAGGCAGCGCGAGAGAGAGACGCGCACACACACAGGCAGCGCGAGAGAGAGACGCGCACACACCCAGGCAGCGCGAGAGAGAGACGCGCACACACCCAGGCAGCGCGAGAGAGAGACGCGCACACACCCAGGCAGCGCGAGAGAGAGACGCGCACACACCCAGGCAGCGCGAGAGAGAGACGCGCACACACCCAGGCAGCGCGAGAGAGAGACGCGCACACACCCAGGCAGCGCGAGAGAGAGACGCGCACACACCCAGGCAGCGCGAGAGAGAGACGCGCACACACCCAGGCAGCGCGAGAGAGAGACGCGCACACACCCAGGCAGCGCGAGAGAGAGACGCGCACACACCCAGGCAGCGCGAGAGAGAGACGCGCACACACCCAGGGAGCGCGAGAGAGAGACGCGCACACACCCAGGCAGCACGAGAGAGAGAGAGACGCACACACACACACAGGCAGCGAGAGAGAGAGACGCACACACCCAGGCAGCACGAGAGAGAGAGACGCACACACCCAGGCAGCACGAGAGAGAGTGATGCACACACCCAGGCAGCACGAGAGAGAGAGAGAGACGCACACACACACAGGCAGCGTGAGAGAGAGACGCACACACCCAGGCAGCGTGAGAGAGAGACGCACACACCCAGGCAGCACGAGAGAGAGACGCACACACCCAGGCAGCACGAGAGAGAGTGACGCACACACCCAGGCAGCACGAGAGAGAGTGATGCACACACCCAGGCAGCACGAGAGAGAGAGAGACGCACACACACACAGGCAGCGTGAGAGAGAGATGCACACACACACACAGGCAGCGTGAGAGAGAGACGCACACACCCAGGCAGCACGAGAGAGAGAGACGCACACACCCAGGCAGCACGAGAGAGAGAGACGCACACACCCAGGCAGCACGAGAGAGAGAGAGAGACACACACACACACAGGCAGCGTGAGAGAGAGACGCACACACCCAGGCAGCACGAGAGAGAGTGATGCACACACCCAGGCAGCACGAGAGAGAGTGATGCACACACCCAGGCAGCACGAGAGAGAGAGAGACGCACACACACACAGGCAGCGTGAGAGAGAGACGCACACACACAGGCAGCGCGAGAGAGAGGGCTGGACGCATAAGGTAGGAAGGCAGTTAAAGAATGCACTGGGCTTGATTTTGTTTTCACTTCTGTTTACAGCGATCGGTTCATAGCGTGCATTGTTGCAATGTTACTTTTCTTGGTGGTTTGTTAAATTATGGATTTTTTCAAATGTTCATTTTTTTCCTTGTGCTTAAAACTCATTAAAAAAAAAAGTGTTTTTAGCCAGCGGTTGGTATTGCTATAGCGTGAACTATTGCAGTGTTAGTTTTCTCTGTTGTTCAAGGTTTTCTCAGTGTTATTCAATGTTTTTACATTTAGTTTACTATTACGCTGTGCATTCTATAGTTTAATTAACTATATTTGTGCTTAAAAACAATATATATTTACATTCAGTTCATATGGTCTGGAACGGATTAATTGTATTTACATACAATCCTATGGAGGAAATTGCTTTGGTTCACGACCAAATCAGTTTACGACCAGAGTTTTGGAATGAATTATGGTTGTGAACCGAGGTTCCACTGTATACCATAGAATGCACAGTGTAATAGTAAATTAAATGTTCACTTACTTCTTCTGTAATATTTACTTCTTCTGCTTGGGCTGGCTCGTGCTCTCTCTCTCGCTCTTGCTCGCTCGCTCACTCACTCGTGCTCTCTCTCTCTCGCTCACTCGCTCGTGCTCTCTCTCTCTCGCTCACTCGCTCGTGCTCTCTCTCTCTCGCTCACTCGCTCGTGCTCTCTTTCGCTCACTCGCTCGTGCTCTCTCTCTCTCGCTCGCTCACTCGTGCTCTCTCTGTCTCTCTTGTGCTCTCTCGCTCACTCTCTTGCACTCTTTCGCTGCACAGGGAATGCACAGGGAGAGACTGAACATGTGCGGAAATCATTGGTGTGTACAAACCGGAAGGGAAACTGGCTTGTTCGTCACCCGAGTGTGTGGTCCGTGAACAGATGCAAAAGTTTGGCGAACTTTTTGGTCGTAACCCGATTTGTACGTGGTCCGAGATGTTCGTGACCCGAGGTTCCACTGTATGCAAATTGGCTGTTCTGAGATGTGATGTTCAGATGTTTCAGTATAACTTTGGATGCTTAACCTGTAATACAAATTTATATAGGGCTGTTCTCTGTCACCAGTTCTTATTGCAATTGCTATTGAACCACTGGCTATTTGTCTTTAGCAACAGTTTCGAGGGAAGGAATGGAACAAAAAATATCCACCTATATGAACAATATTGTTATCTTTACTACTAATCCAAACCTATTATTACTGATTTTACTTAATCTTCTAGATCAATTTAATAAGATCTTCCCACAGAAACCTATTGTGGTGGGAACTTTTATCTGTGTTCTACATAAAGACATGAGATTACAATTTTTTCTTTGCCATTACCACAAACAATTCAGGGTATGTAACAGGTTTGAAAATAAAATACATACTGTAGTTAAACTGAATATCCTTCTAAAACTCTTTATACTTTTTCACAGTATTCTTATATTTATATTAATTACATTTTATTAATACATTTCCTTTTCAAAATTGATTGACTGAATTGCAAGCTTGTTTATATGGATGGCAAAGACAACAACACTAAAGATCAAAAACAGACAGTGGCATGACATTATCTGACTTCCAACTTTACTACAAGGTTGCAGATATTCATACAGTAATTTGGGACAGTGGAAGAAGTTCCACTGTTCTTATTTAGTCTTGGAAAAAGTCTTGCTTGAATTCCCCTATATGTCTTGGTTTGTGTTCCAGTCAGCAGTTAGTTAGCAATCAGATGGACCATCACTTGATCAAAATATGGACCCTGTGCTCTTTGCTGTACAATTGCAGTGAAAGTGATGTCTGATGCATGTACATTTTTCAGTTATAAAACAGGTTATCATAATCTTATGCAGTTTCATACACTCATTTATAGCAATCAGTTCAGGCCTGCATGAGATGCACCCAAATAAGATTTTGCTGGTGAGCTGTTTCTTACTTTCTTAAAAAACAAACAGAAAAAATACGGATTTTAGATTGCTATAATGACATTATTTACCTTGGATGGGGGTGGTGTGGGTAGATTGTTTTAGTCACGTTTTTACTTAAAAACTTTTTTTTGTAAACAAATCAGGTCAATTTTTATCTAAACAGTATGAACCAAATCACTGCCAGAAGTAAACTTATAGAATATGTAAAGGTATCATTTTTTTATGTTTAAACTAACAGTGCCGTTTTATAATTAGACAATCCGTGCAAACACCTCTCTCCAAAAGGTAGCCTATTGAAAAAAAAAATAGTAAGCAAATAAGTAAAGGACTAAAGGTAGTGACTGCTTATAACATGAATCATAAATGTCAGGCCCAAGATTTGTAAGGTGAAGCAGGCAATGCAGTAGAAGAGGACATCAAGCTAGCAAAAGCACTGGGATGATTGTGGTTTAGGTGTGTCCACAAATTGCTCATATTTGAGAATTTAACCAATACCCTTTTGAAGTATTGCTGTCAAATAGGTATGTTTAAGTCTTAAATCTTTAATTTGTGTCAAAAGTGCAGGAGCTTGGGTTCAATATAATAATAACCATCTTTAGTATTATTCTTTTTCAATAATCTTATCCAAGGTCACTGCTTTTTCAAAAATACTGTAACTGTGAACTGTCACTTGCCTGGAACAAGTGCATCTAATGAAATCAATCTCTTGACGTAGTGTTTTAGTGTTCATTCTGCACGTATTCATTACACTTACTGCTCATTTTTTAAATTAACATTTTAGTTACTGTGACCTGATTTACATTTTTTCTAATTTTTGATCCTCTGATTCATTGTTAAACAAATTAGAGGTGTGTTTCTACTTTGAGCTGGATAACTATCTGTTGATGTAGACCTATATGCAAACTCCATAAAGACCCTGAGTAAGCTTCTAGTCTGACATGAGCCTTGACTGTGTGAAGCGGGAATGCTAATTGTTCATCTCTGCTGTACCCACCTTACAAAAAACCTGATTAAAGCTAAATGTATACAGATAACATTTGTCGTGTTCCTGTCACTTGATTGCAAGCTACATACATCCTGAATTTCTCTCTCTCTGTACCTGTCACTAGAGGACAGACATACAAGAGTGTTGATGATAATGACGGCAAGTAGTCAAAATCTTTGAGAAATAATAGTTTTGTTGAGAAGTAACACAATCATAATGCAGATTAATGTAATTGAGATTTTTTGTGAGTAGTAGGATTAAGAGTACACATGTTTTGTTATAACAATGAATACAAGTATGTTTATATAAAACTATAACACG
The DNA here is from genome assembly GCF_900747795.2 of Erpetoichthys calabaricus. Classification (NCBI taxonomy): domain Eukaryota; kingdom Metazoa; phylum Chordata; class Cladistia; order Polypteriformes; family Polypteridae; genus Erpetoichthys; species Erpetoichthys calabaricus. The sequence continues at coordinate 85,004,813 of NC_041406.2, read as the reverse complement.
ATCATAGGATTACATCTTGATTAAATCCGTTAACGACAGTAGACGATTATGTTCTTGAATAATTTTTTTGCTCTAATTTTAGCCTAATCAAAACATATACTGTACGTTCTAACTATAGATCATTCATAATCAAATAATGTGCATGAATTTATTATGGACCTTTCACCTTTTTACATTTTATTGAAAAAATAATATCTCTTCATTTACCTGTTTAATGAGAATACATGTACAAAATGATATTCAATATAGTTTGACTTAATGTTTATGAAATTATGGCTGTTTTTTTTTCTCTAGGATCATGTTTTACATCTGTATCCCATTTCAAGATTTTAAAAGCTGTGTTATTTAGAAACTGTTTAAGGCTCAAAGGAAATGCTGCATACATTTTTCCTTAATTAAATGGCTCTTCAAGCTGTTTAAGCCCATATGCTGTGAGATTACTGGTAAAAGTATTTCAGAATTCTCCAGTGAGATACCAATGACCCCTAAAGAAAGATGTTATCTTCACTGGGAATTATTTTGAAACAAGCGTAAGTGGGTATTAAATGGATATAATTGACAGTGACCTGATGTGCCATGTTTTTCATCTTGATCTCATACCAGGAATTATAATGGCAGACCACATTTGCATAAGAATTAGAGTTGAGTTTTTTCAGGAGAATGTGCATTTTTATTTGTATGTCTCAGTTTTAGTTAGACATTGTGATATTCTTATTTTTTTGTATTAAAATTATTTAATTGATGGGTTTCTGTATTTAGTTTCCAGTGTATCATTTTAGATTCATGATTGTGAATCTGAATATGTTTATTGAACCTCATATGATGAACTTCTTTCAAAGCAGTTGGTCATGTAGTAGAATTGTTTATAGTGTCTAAACGACCGGAGTCCAACTCATCCAATTTTGTACAACAGGTTACCAAATCCACTATGAGCATAATGCTTATTTTTTTTTTTTGTAAAAGATTATTTTGATGGAAATCTAGAGCACAAACAGAGAAAGAAAGTTTGGACAGTTGCCTTACTCTAAATGACATAATCTATGCACTCCCTACTAATAATTCCATGTATTTATCGATTACTAATTTATGTGAAGGTTTGTGGTATTTTTTAACCGTCATGGTAGATGAGCAGCAACATGTTTGTAAATATTAAGTGCAGACTGAAATGTGCATTGTATCACTTTTATGAAAAATATAAAGTTTTGAATTGATAACTCCTGACGCTTCGCAGATCCACCACTCTATCTGTGTGAAGTTTTCTGCATTATGCCCCCCACAATATCCCTGAAGACTAATTGCAGATTCCAAACGGTCTCTGTTTTGTGTGAATATTTGTGTGAATGGACCCTGCAATGGACTGATGCTCTGTGCACACCTGTCATCCAACACTTTATACCCCAGAATTGGATTAAGCAGCAGGTTTGAGAATGTTCTGTTACTTTATATATTATAATGTATATCTGTATGTGGTGCCTTATAAATGTAATGACACACATACCAGACTATTTTCTTATTTCAACAACCAAGCCCTTCTAGGCTGCCTAAACCTGTTTTAAAATTCAGTCATTTCAGGATTTATATTTTATATCTGGATGTTTTTACTTAATCAAAAGCTGTTTTATCAAATATAAGTATCTTCTCCCATTGCCAGATAATTTTGGTTATTTCAAGCATATATTTCCAAAAAATTGTTTTTTTTTTTTTGTTTTCTCTCTCTGTCTTCAGAGGCATTTTTTCACAGTTATATATACATACATACAAATAGAATCATCATCACCGGTTTATCAGCCGTTCTCCTCATGTACCCAGGTTAGTTAGATTCCCACAAATCTTTTTGTTCCCCTATACTCTCCATAGTCCTGGCCATCCTTTCATGGTGAGACCCCTACCTTTCATGTCATCTGTCACCATGTCCAGCAATGTCATCATTGGCCTCTTCCCTTTCATTTCTATCTTGGTGCACCTTTGTACCCATAAACCCTCTGTCTTTTGCTCTGCATGTCCAAACCAGTTTGGTCTTATCTCTCCTTGGCATAATACATATTGCCTCCACACCAAGTCTTTATGTTAAGTCAGAATGTATCTTCCTCTCACTCTCTTCCTTCCAGCTTTGCTTCATGTTGGGCTTTCATTTGCTATAGGGTATACTTTTCCTCACAAAACTTTCATAAGCTTTTCCTTTCAATACATTAGACACTCCCTTAGAAACGAGAATGGGGAACAGCTCCAAGAATTTCTTCCACACGCCTTCCAATTCTGCTGATGACTTAATTTAAACTTGGTACAAAGCAGTCCATCACTTTCACACACTTTCTACCAAGGTTGTGCTCCCCATATGCAGACAACTCTTTAACCCACTGCATCATTTATGTACCCACTTTTAACAACCCATGCATTGTATTGAGTTTCTCCTGACACCTCTACTGCATGTGTCACATGGCCGTGCACCGAACTATTCCATGTCTTTTGCCCCTTTGCCTCCAACCATCACGTTGCTGTTTTGCGGATTAATCTTGAAACTTCTCATTTCCAAACTAGCTTGCCATTTCAGTATTTTCTCCTTCATTTCTGTTTTACTTTTTGCCATCATTATGAGATCATGGACATACAAATCCTTCCATGGCAATCCTTCATGCATTTTTCCCATTCACCACTTCCATTACCATCATGAAAAGCGACTGACCTCAGAAAGGATCCCCAGAGCAGCCCAATTTTTTTTTTTTCCTCAGAGCATTCTTTGTTGCCATTCCCTTTCCTGACAACTGTTCATGCTTTCTCATACATAAACATACATAATTAAGAATTAGTTGTAACAAAATTAATGGCAGGATGTGAAGAACCTGAGCGAGCAGAGTTAAATAAAATTTTGCCACTGTGAGAAGAGACCACATGAAAATGGAAAAATGGAATCATCTAGCCTAAAATGAACTTCTGTTATAGATTAGTAATACCTGCTTGTTTTTTTAGGTAAAGTGCAAATGAAGAGCTCTGACATACAAGTGGGAGACCTAATTATAGTAGAAAAGGTTTGTCTTTCTATTTTCTCATTTACAACTTAGTTTTTGTTTTGATACCACATTGCTCTTGAAATGCATTGTGCTTGTGAAACTTTTTCTGTACTTAGTTGTCAAGTATGCTGTGTACTTATAACTGAAGAAACAAGTGTCCCGATAATAGTGCAGTGTACTCCGAATCCCAGTGCGGATTTAGTGGCAAAATAATACGTGTGTAACCTAGACATCTTGAAGCTAAATATTCTGCTTTTTATTTTATTCTGCAATGTGGTGTGTTTCCCAAAAGCATCATTATGCTAAGCACATCATAAACTTTAATTTAAGATTATTTGGTAATTTACAAGTGTTTACCAAAATCCCTCCTAACTAAAATAATGCTTTAAATTCTTTGTAATCTATGTATTACCCAACCCACTGATTAATCTTTAAGTAATAGTAGTAGTATTAGTAGTAGTTATAGTAGTTGTTGTTGTTATAGTATAATACATTTTATTTATATAGTGCCTTTCCCATGTGTAAATCCCATCAGAGATGCTCAAAAAGATACAAGAGGAATGAAAGTACAGAAAAAAGATGATAATATAACATGGAATACAAACTAATATCAAGACATTAAACACCATATACAGTTAGGTCCATAAATTTTTGGACAGAGACAACTTTTTTCTAATTTTGGTTCTGTACATTACCACAATGAATTTTAAATGAAACAACTCAGATGCAGTTGAAGTGCAGACTTTCAGCTTTAATTCAGTGGGGTGAACAAAACAATTGCATAAAAATGTGAGGCAACTAAAACATTTTTTTAACACAATCCCTTCATTTCAGGGGCTCAAAAGTAATTGGACAATTGACTCAAAGGCTATTTCGTGGGCAAGGCCGTCGTTATGTCATTATCAATTAAGCAGATAAAAGGCCTGGAGTTGATTTGAGGTGTGGTGCTTGCATGTGGAAGATTTTGCTGTGAACAGACAACATGCAGTCAAAGGAGCTCTCCATGCAGGTGAAAGAAGCCATCCTTAAGGTGCGAAAACAGAAAAAACCCATCTGAGAAATTGCTATGATATTACGAGTGGCAAAATCTACAGTTTGGTACATCCTGAGAAAGAAAGCAAACACTGGTGAACTCAGCAACACAAAAAGACCTGGACGTCCACGGAAGACAACAGTGGTGGATGATCGCAGAATCATTTCCATGGTGAAGAGAAACCCCTTCACAACAGCCAACCAAATGAACAACACTCTCCAGGGGGTAGGCGTATCGATATCCAAGTCTACCATAAAGAGAAGACTGCATGAAAGTAAATACAGAGGGTGCACTGCAAGGTCCATGAGTTCAAGACTTCAGGCTGTCATTGCCAGCAAAGGGTTTTCAACCAAGTTTAGAAATGAACATTTTATTTCCAGTTATTTAATTTGTCCAATTACTTTTGAGCCCCTGAAATGAAGGGATTGTGTTACAAAAATGCTTTAGTTGCCTCACATTTTTATGCAATCGTTTTGTTCACCCCACTGAATTACAGCTGAAAGTCTGCACTTCAACTGCATCTGAGTTGTTTCATTTAAAATTCATTGTGGTAATGTACAGAACCAAAATTAGAAAAAAGTTGTCTCTGTCCAAATATTTATGGACCTAACTGTAAATGATAAATACATTAAGCACAAAGTTCCAAATTAGAGTAAGAAATGATACATTCTCAGAAAATGTACAGTATTAATATTTATCCTTTATTATATAGATAAATTGTTCTTTTAAAATCAGTGTTCTAAGGTTGCAGCTAGCTTTTCTTTGACAATTTCTACAGTATATTGCAAATTCTTATCGAGAGATGCAGAAAGAAAGAAAACTGAAGGACAGGACATTGGATTGGACTGTTTAAGGAATGATGGTATGGCTGCAGTGTAGAAAACTGACTAAAAATAACGCCCATTGAATTCACCGTCCGTGTCCGTGAACACCATGTCAAGAATTGTCTGTGAAGATTCTCAGTCATCCAAGTGAAATTATCTGGTAGTTGAGTGATGGCAAACTGGACTTCTTTCTTGTTAGGTAGATACGTTTCACTGCTCATCCAAGCAGCTTCTTCAGTCTGAGGAATATTGTTAGAGACCACAAATTTATCCTCCAGGTTCGTTTCACTTCACACCTGCCCTGAATAGGCTCCTTGAGTAAAACAAAGGAAGGTGAAGGTGTGGGTAGATGTAACAGTCACACCTTCACAGGGCAGGTGTGAAGTGAAACTAACCTGGAGGATACATTTGTGGTCTCTAACAACATTCCTCAGACTGAAGAAGCTGCTTGGATGAGCAATGAAACGTATCTATCTAGCAAGGAAGAAGTCCAGTTGCCGTGACTCAACTACCAGATATGTCAAGTATCCAACACTTAAAATCAATGGCTTGTAGCTGATACCCATTCAGACTCCCAACCTCTTGTGGCCCAGTTGCACACACTGTAAAACTTCTTTGGTTTGAACATAGAATGGACTCACCAAAGACTTTTTATAGATATTGTGGCAAATTGACCATGGAGTACCATGATGCCTTCATCTGCTCCACTGTTTATGAAGGCAGAAAAAAGCCAGTTTGTTGGATGGCTACTGAGTAATGGCAGGTATCCACTTTGAGCAAACCTGTTAACATTCGTAACTAATCTCAAATGCCAGCCAAAAAAAAAAAACAAAACATGATGCATCAGCAGCGCTATATAAATGTAATGTATTATTGCACTGTGGCAGTTGTCTGTTAGAGTAGGCATACACACACCTAATGAAGAGGTTCTGGAGGCTGGAAATGTCAAAATTCCTGATTTTTGAGCATAGGGTGTATTTCAGGCCGAAGTGGAGGATAGGCAGGATTGTAATTAAAACATTTTGTTTTCATTTTATTTTACTCGACTAATTCCTTCTGTATTTTATGATTAAACACACTGTGCACAGTTTGAAGGATTATGGAAAATCTTCAATATATAATGGAATTTATTTATTGATCTTTGTTTAAGAATCTTAGAAAAAAGCAACAATTACTAAACAATCTAAAATTTCCTGCAGGCTGATTAAGTGATGTTACAGTTGGATTGTGAATGTATAACTATTTATATTCTTTTATCCATTTTGCCTCACCTTTGCTCCTTCTTGCTTTTGGGCTGCTACAACAGCCACACTCATGTTGTCATTTGAAAGAAGGACAAGTTCTTCTTTAGAAAAGTGTTTTCTTTTATGCCATGCGTCCATTATTTCTTTTGTATTCGTTTTATCAGTATTAACTAACTGATTTTCTGGATCTTTATACTTTTTGCCTTATTGATTATTAAATAATGATGTCACGTTTACTTCTTAATACTTTTCATAAAGTAATTTCCTTCGACCGTAGAACAAAAATATCACCATATGATGAAAGTGTTGTCAGTTATTGTTTTTTAGTTGTAACGTTTTTTCAGAAGGGTTGAAATTAACAAAGAAGTAGGTTATACTCGGCAGTCAAATGCCCGATTAAGGCCACATGCGCACTACTACGTTTTTGTTTAAAAACACAGACACAATCACTACAATTCTGCCTGTGGCATGCAATGTTATCATTCTTTCAAGGATATTTCAGTTGATTCTCACATGCTCGATGTAAGTGAATGTCTGTGTCAGATGTGTTTTGTTTAAGTATGTTGTTTTTAAATGATAATGTAGTAGTGTGGATGTAGCCTAAGAGGGTATGTGGAAAATCCAGGAAAATGTATCATGTTACATATCGTAAAGTTAATCGTTACTCGCTGAGATTCTTTGTTTCAGGAAACTGACTTTACTACCAAAGAAAAATATTTCTTGGACTTGCTTTTTCATGGCCATGAGCTATATATTTAGTATATCTAGTTCATATTTATATTTAATAACTATATATCTGAAAAAAATCGGATTAGGTCTAATCTGTCCATTTTAAAATAACTCCCAATCTAGTGTGCTGTTTGCAATTTGGAATACAGTGTATATTGTATTTTGTAAGGCCATTTTTATTGAAAGTAATAAAATATTCTCAGTAAGTTTCAACTGAGAATTTACAGATTTTTGATTAAATCGGTTTGTATTGTATAGTTTGGTATAAGGTCAGTGGTAAAACAAAGGCACTTATAGTTATGTGCAGTATTTCTAGCATTATTGCAAATTCTTGATACCAAGTTAAAATATTAAGGGTTGTGGTTGGGAGCATCCTGAACAAGAATTAGTTCTCCTCGTGTTTTGGTAGTTATTTTAGAGTTTACTGATGAAATGAAAGTTTATGGCAATGTGGATTTGAATCATGTTTTGGCATCGTTGTAAGTTTATTTTGCTCATAATATCTGCAGCTTTTTCCTTAGTTATACAGTAATTTTTGTATTGTTTGGAATGTAACTTGCAATGTGTTAATTATAATAAATGAAATTACTATGGCAATAAAATTTTACTTTGACAGTATAATCAAGTATTTTTTTTTTAAGTTTATTGAGACATAAAAGTGCAATTTCTCTTTGCTAGCTGACCACTTTACTTGGTACTAATGTATATTAATAATTTTATTTCCTTTTTGTAAACAATATCAATAGTTTTTTGTTTTCTTCTGAAAATATTTACCCTTGATATTTTTCTCGTTACTATTACAGTTTTTGTCTGTAGTTTTGTCTCCAGATGTTTGTATTATTAGTATGTATTATATTTTTCTAAAGACGGGCTTATTAAGGCACCATTTTTTCCAGCAGAAGAAATATAAAAGTAGTGGCTCTGAGGCTACAGATCTGTGCTGGTATCCAGAAGGTTGCCGGTTCGAATCCCCGTCACTGCCAAAAGAGATCCTACTCTGCTGGGCTCTTGAGCAAGACCCTTAACCTGTAATTGCTCCAGGGGCGCTGTACAATGGCTGACTGTGTGCTCTGACCCCAAGGGGTATTGGAAAACTAACAAATTCCTAATGCAAGAAATTGTATAAGGCGAAAATTAAGAACAAAAAAAATAAAAGAACAAAAAAAAAAGTTAATATTTAGATTGTTATTTTTGCTTCTTTATTTTAGAATCAGAGGATCCCTGCTGATATGATTTTCCTCAGGACATCAGAAAAAAACGGTTAGTATTAATATAGAAAGAATGCTTCAATGTAGAGATGTGTAGCAATGATCTCTTTCTTTAACGCTTGTTTTCCTCTGTGTTAGTCCATTTTTGTTTCCAACTTGGAGCTGATGTTAACATGCACACCTTTAAATTTTATTTTAGACTTTCATTGTCTGCACATCCTATAAAGCTGCAGTTTTCTCTAGTACATATTCTGTAGTAATAATGTTTAGATGTTAGAAGTTTTAACTACAGTGCATTAATAATGCTTCCTTTAATTAGTCATTGTTTCTTTTTTATACCTCGATATACAGAATGTCCTTGGATGCATTGTTGATAAAGTTATCTTTTTATACTTCTTCATTGTGAATATGTGTGTCCATCAGACTTCTGTCAATTAATTCAATTAGGGTGACTTTATTTTTATAGCACCATTACCACAAGAGGCTTTAAAGGGCAAGTGAGATTATAATGTGGTATCAAATAACCACATTTTTGGTTTCTCTTTTGCTTTTAAGCAGTTAGAGGTTATTTTGCACTGATAGCCATATTACTTCCTTTTGAGTCCAAATGACATGGGAAGTATTAAATTTAAAAAAAAAAAAAAAAAGGTTAAAGATTTAATTGACTTCATATGTTAAAAAAATGAATATACACCAACTGACAACATGGAATGCTATGCAGATTCCATCCTGTAGATACAATGGCCCCAAAATCACTTCTTGGGTTCAAACATCATCATCGTGGTCTTGGCTCTGTACTACATAACAAACAGCTTGCATGTATTTTTTTTTTATTTTTAATTTAATACACACATAACTAAAAGATAAAAGACAGTATCAGTCTCTCCATTGTCTTTACCTGCCTAATCCAACTCCACATATTATCCAGTATACATTGTTTAACTAGAGTTAAGTGTAATACAAGTAAAGAAATGTGATAAATATCTCATTATCTAGTGTTAATTTTGCAGGATGAATCAGAGGAAGATTTCCTTGCTGAAAATAGTCCATCAGTTTGATTTGAAAAAAGTACTAAATTATTAAACAAGTGGTACCTAATAAGAAGGTTATTAAATGTCACAGACAGACTATCTGATCTGTGTGAGGTGATATTAACTTCCTCTCTGCACTTACATTAGATGGGTTTTCCCTCTCTGTTTATTAAAAGATAGCATACTTCATTAAAATAATGCGCTATTGTTTTTGTTGATCTCAGTGTGCCAAATAGACCTTGCCAACTAAAAGGCAGCATTATGAGGATTTTGGAAATTAAAATATATGTAATGTATTGGATTATATCCTGACCATTCATCTGCCCATCCATACTTACCCCAATACTGTGTCATGGAGAGCTAAAACCTATTCTGGCTTCATCTAGTGAGGGCAGGACTCAATTCCAGATGTTCTAAGTCAAGAGTTTAATTAAATATATATATTGGGTATATCTCAAATCTCAAATTAGCATCTTGTTCATGACTAAATTTTAAACATTACTTCATGACTGTATCTGTGCCTGCCCAATGTGCAGATGTTTCATTTTTTTCTATTACATTGTTAATATGTTATACAAACTCATAAATATTGACTGTAGTTAGTATTTTTGGTATTTTTAAATAACTTTTAAAAAGGAAGGAGAGGGTTTAGTTTTAGATGTTTGTATTTAACCAGCCTTACAGCCTTAAAAGATAACATTAAAGGCTTAACTCTGTTTGTGACATATAAAGTGATTAAATATTCACATATTAATCGTATGTTATGGCCATGTACTCAAAACAACACCCCTGTACAGGAAACATTACAAAAAAAAAAAGTCTAATCAAATATTTAGAGTTCAAATAGTATTGAGTTAGATAACGAAACCTGCTTTGTCTTTGCATCTTTTTAACTTTAAACATTCGGACCTCAATAATAAAAATCTAAATTTCACATTTGGTTTAAGCAAATATTTGGTTCAATTTTTTCTACTCATAGTCTTTTCAGGTTCAATTTTTTCTGCTCAGTCTTTTTAGGTTATATGCTGCTTCATCAAATTTCTTATGTTTTTCCTTAATAATAATTCCAATAATTAATAGTTATAGCTTCTGTTGGGATATTTCATATGAAAGTGAAAAATATGTATAACTTGCTTTCTTATATCCCTTTATATAAAAGGAAAAAACAGCATCAACAAATTCATGTGTTTTGTAGGTGATATCAAATAATATTGAACCGCCTGACTACAATTTTAAAATTGTTTGAACAAATGTATAATAAGTAGTCAATCGAGTTTGTAATAAGGAATACAAAAAAGTAATCCATAAATGGTTCCTGGAGATAAAAAATTCATAAGATTTTTTTTTTAATCAGTGTGGAAGTCAGAAATATATGCAGTTTGATCAAGCCTGGATTAAAAATGTCATTCTGCTTGTCAATAAAGAATTGTGATGAGTTTGGTGGTATCATATTGACTGTGTATTAAAAGTCTGTGTCCTATTGGGCCATCAGCTGATTGTTTAGAATGTAAATGATGCTGCTGATGGCTCTAGTGACTGATGGCTTAAATTCCAATTAATCAATTGCTTCATCAGTTTCTTAATTCAGATCAAATATCTCTTGAGTGCATACTCTTCTTTCAGTGGTATTAACAGAAATAAATGCTTTGGAGCTAATTTTCATCAATCTCTTATAAATGTCAATATGCTTCCTAGCTGATCCAATTTGATGGCTTTGTATCCTAAATGTTTACATTAAATTGTATGTTTGCTTAACCAAGTTTTTTTTTTATTGAGCAACTCTGCAGCTACTGTAAATTAAACTTCTCAATCAAACATGTCATCATGTTGTAACTGTTTTCCTTGTCATCAGTTTGAGAAGTCGGCCTACATAGTAATTTAAGTTGTTATATAAAGGTTTAAAAAATTAAGATGCTGGTAAATGATCTGGCATTATGTCTACAAAGAGTCAATGTGTTCTTTCTTTTGTTGAGAGTATACTAATATTTCAGCACTGCCTTCTTTGTAATACATAGCTTGCAGGCTACTAATATTACATGGCACTTTATTAACAGTTTATGACAGGTTCAGGCGAGCCTTCTCACAATGACCTCTCAATTAATTCACTTGACGCTGTCTGTCCTTTGTGATAAATATATCGGTTTATCTTAACTCGGCTGCCATCAAAGCCATCCTTGCCTGACAACCCTTGTCAATTATACAAAATAAAATCAAGTATTCATAAGTAGCCTGTAATAGGATATTCACAGACAGATTTAATAATTCAGTTTTGCTGAGGCTTAACTGGTATTAGTTGTAGCTAATGGTTGCCTTTGTAAAAAATTCATTGCAAACAATGCTCGAGTGAGAAGATAGGCATAATTATGCATACTTGCTTTACCTTAGATAGTTTAGAATTAAAAGTTTATATTAAAATCTAATAAATAATAAATGGGTAGATATTATACAGAGAGGTGAAGGGTCTGGAAAAAATACTTTAATACTTTACATTGTTGTGATTGTATTTACTTTGTTTTTTTGATTTAGGGGTTTTGTTTATGTAACATATAAGGTAATAACTAAGTCAATTTTGAAAAAAAGGAAAATTATACAAAACTGGAAAGTGATAATATTTAACATATAAATATTTTAAAATACCCCGTGTCTGCATGGGTTTCCTCCTACAGTCCAAAGACATGCAGGTTAGGTGCATTGGCGATCCTAAATTGTCCCTAGTGTGTGCTAGCTGTGTGTGTGTGTGTGTGTGTGTGTGTGTGTGTGTGTGTGTGTATGTGCTCTGCGGTGGGCTTGTGCCCTGCCTGGGGTTTGTTTCCATCCTTGTGCCCTGTGCTGGCTGGGATTGGCTTCAACAGACCCCCATGATCCTGTAGTTAGGATATAGCAGGTTGGATAATGGATGGATGGATTTTTAAAAATATGTTAGCCAGTTGATTTCTGCTTCTTCTAATTTTTTTTATTAAACTCAGTTATTTAATAAGGGGGCAAGCATGATACTCCAGACTGCGAAATATGTTACTGTGTTTGTGAAATTTGCACATTTTGCCTTTATCCACTTGGTTTTTCCACAGGCTCTTGTTTTTTCCTTTCCACATTCGGTGTGAGTGTGGATGTACATGCCAGTATGCCTTGCAGCAGACTGGCATCGAATCCAGTGATTTTTTGTTTGCCTTGGTCTTGGTGGTGCTGGACTGGTCTTAGTCAAAAACAAATATGTGTAAAAACAAAAAAATAATTAATTTCTCATAGCATATTTCACATAAAAATTCATACTTAGATTTTTTTTTCTACTCAACAAAATGGAAGCTTTATACTGAAATAAGGGAAATCTGCAAAATGATTTTTGTGCTTTTAAGTGCTTTCCTTGACTTTGCTGACTAACCACAGAAGTTGAAAGCAATTGCTTTGCGCCCTGTGATAAAGTTAAATCTTAAATTAGGCAGAAAGAATAGTATATTACTAAGACACTACAAAAAGGGAGCCTGCACCTTTGATAAATGGCCTCCTTAAAATGTCTGCTATGACTTTGACAGGTAACTTTAACTTGAAGAGGCTATCCAAACCATTTTTTTCATACTTCCAGACAAAGTTTTTGCAGTTATCAAACATTACAAGGTTCAACCCGCACCTCAGCAAAGTTGTCCAAAACACAGATGCCAGGTGCCTAGTATGCATTTTTTTGTATATGAGAGGAGAACTGGTGTAGCCAAAGAAGGAGCCATAAAAAAGAGGACTTGAACACTCCAAGGGGTTAGTGGGCCCAGGACTCAAACTTAGTGTCCTGGAGCTGTGAAGGAGCAGTGCAGGATTCTGGCTTTATCAAAAGAAAACTAAAATGCAGATCAAAAAATGCCAGCCATTTTTGTCAGAGCACAATGTCATGTTGTGTTTATTATCTTGTGTGGTTTCTCTTTTTAAATGTTTGTTTTCAGTATCCTTTAAATGTAGTGAGAAGTCAAGCAAAATGACACCTTTGATAGGCTAACTAAAAAGATTACAATATGCAAGCTTTCGAGGCAACTCAGGCCCCTTCTTCAGCTAAGATGTAATCACATTACATTACATCTTTGCCTTAATCTTTTTAGTTAGCTAATCAAAGGTGTCATTTTGCTTGACTTCTCACTACATTCATAATGGATAACATGGTACAACACCCTAGTACTACAGTATCCTTTGAATATATAGTATATATTTACCAACTTAATAGTCCTATTTTATTTTTGGAGCAATTCACTAATATTCAAGATGATCTGCAGGAGCATAGTCTTAAATGCATCAACCTGTACAATGTCAACATTTTTATGATTTTATGTAAAAATTTCTCATACACTGTTTTAGCTTGAGCTATAGTTAAACATGGCATACATAGCCTTTCTGTGTAGCATTTACTGAATAATTTAATGATTCTTAACCGTAGTTTTTCATTTGAATAAATGACTAATTACAGTACTTACACTATGCCTTTCAAACTTGTCTAAAACTCTCTTATTACCACACAATACCAATAAACATATACACTATACCATGAATTTAATGGAAAATTATGTTTATGTTATAGCTGTGGTACTTATGACTTATAACAACTAAATGCTCAGTTGTTATACAAGGTTTGTCTTTGCCTGTATCTCTTTATGCTTGTCTTAAGTACGAAATGTAATTTTAGTCCAGAGTATACTGTCAAGGTGGAATCATTCAGCGTAATCCTTCCAAATTAGACATTTTAGTCACTTTGCTAACTACACGCTTTAAAAAAAAAATAAATAAGAATAAAAATCAGACTTTATCAAATTTTCTCCAAGTATGTTTTTAGAAGGTTACCAATCTGGGGTTTAGTAGTTGCAAATGTAAAAACGCCGGCCTTGATTTCATCAGGAGTCCCTTTATATTTTCTTAAGCTTATCAAATTTGACTAAGCTTACACATTTCATCAGCATGCTACACCAAGACAAAATGTGATTAATATGCAATATTCGAAACACAACACATGCACTACTGGGACAGGCATACAGTAACCTTGGTAACTTTCAGTAAACCAGGCCTGAACTATAAATTGATGAATGTTCACATATGTTACTGTTAAGTCAGCCTGTAGTGTTGTATACGCCATCATCTATCTATCTATCTATCTATCTATCTATCTATCTATCTATCTATCTATCTATCTATCTATCTATCTATCTATCTATCTATCTATCTATCTATCTATCTATCTATCTATCTATCTATCTATCTATCTATCTATCTATCTATCTATCTATCTATCTATTATATAGTGCCTTATCTATCTATCTATCTATCTATCTATCTATCTATCTATCTATCTATCTATCTATCTATCTATCTATCTATCTATCTATCTATCTATCTATCTATCTATCTATCTATCTATCTATCTATCTATCTATCTATCTATCTATCTATCTATCTAAAATATATTGTGAGACTTCCCCAGAAATCACAACTTTATAAAAGTCACACGTTTATTTTCCATAAATAAACACAGGTTTTTCAGTCCCGAAAAACACCACACACAATGCATGCAGCTAATATCGCCACAATAAGGGCTTCTCTCTCTCAGTCCTTGGCCGCCTGTCTCCTCCTGGGAGCTTTGTCCTGCTCCCACTCCCGATTCAAGCTCCCCGACTGTAGGAAGGCGGTCCCTTTTGTTCCCACATGGATGTGCTCCAGGTGGCTGATTACGTCCTTCCGGCAGCACTTCCTATTGTGGTTGAAGTGCTGCCCTTTACACCGGAAGCACTCCGGGCGTCCCTGGCAGGTTCCTCCGCCAACTTGCCAGGTGTGGCGGAAGTAACTATTTCTGGGTTCCTTGAGGTTTAAGGCGCCCCCTGGCGGTGGCCACGGGTCCCAACGGGTTAACCGCTTTTCCCTCTTCTCCTGTGGTCCTCTGTTAATTCAGGGCGGTTGCCCTCTCGTGGCCCGGAAGCAATACATGCCCTCTTCCGGTCCTTCCAGGCATCCCAGCCAGGTAAGGACCCCAGCAATCTGCCACAAATTATATATATATATATATATATATATATATATATATATATATATATATATATATATCTATCTTTGTATGTGTTTATATAAAAGGAAGTTATTGGGGTTTGGTATTACTGATTGCACCCAGCAATTAACTAATTTTAATCCTATAATATAACAGAATCACTTTTGCAGATTAGTGACAAAGTGGCTGAGGTTCATAATGTGTCTGACTGGATTAGAAATGTGACGAATTAAAGGTGATGCCAATATTCCTGTCATCATCTTCTTTTTGTGATAACAGTGATTGTTTCTAACTGGAGTCATTCCTCAATGCTCTTTTATAAAATCAGCTTTTTCTTTGTCTAAAGTGTCAATGCTAGCAATTGCCTTGTGACCTCATCATTGATCCCATCAAAAGCATTGGCATACAAAAATCATTTAAATGTAATCAACGTTTCATTGTTTAAGTATTTTAAGGTGCTTGTGCTATGTTTTTGAATGTCATTTCTGACATAAACTTGTTTAATTGTTTAGACACTGGGTTTATTAGTCCATAAATAATTCATTTCTTTCGATTTGAATACTTTTTATACTCTGTATACCGCTCATTTTGTGATTTAGTTCAGACATTGCTTGTTATCAAAAGAGAGTACCATTATATTTGAGATTAAGAAGGTGTGTGGTGATGTAAAGATATGTGTAGTAACTTTCAATAGTATACAATTTTTAGAGCAGTTTGAAATGCACATTTAATCATGGTGCAAATTATGCCATGACATTTGAAGGGCTCACTATTTTGAAGATAGAGGTGGTGATAATTTATATGTCATCACAAAAGTGCACTCACTAAACCTCGACCAAGATTTACTTGTGCGTGTTTCATGTTGTGCTCAATGTGGAACACTTTTACAGACAACAAAACAGAATAACTGAAATAGAAAAGTAGCTTACACACAGACTGAAAAATACATTGATATTTTAAATGAATGCTGTATTAACATGATTATATTTTAAATTGGTTATGTGAGTCAGAAAATAAGTTGATGGATGGTTGGATAATTTTATGTGGTCACTTTTCCATATTTTGCAGACTAAAAAATTTTGCCAATGATGCTTTCAGAGATGGTATGAGCCCCTTCTTTGCACCATAGATTTAAATATTCCCTCCTTTGTGATGTTGATAGATACATTGCTTAAAGCTCCTTTAATAAACATTAATAGTTTCTATAACAGTGATTTTTGTTATTAGCTGTAGACCACCTTGCTACTCTCGTGAAATAGAATGCTTTATGTATTTGTGGCCACTCATGCTATGTGATAAAATAAGACTAAGAGTAGGGCAGATCCTGGCATTCTAGACCTTGGCATTGTCACTTTACTCTGTATTTCATATCATAATGACATAAATAGTGAAACTCCATGTGAGCCATGCATATGTGCGCCATATAATGAGATTATCTTTTTTGTGGTCATACCTTTTATATATATATATATATATATATATATATATATATATATATATATATATATATATATATTCTTCTCTTGGCCAGTAATTCAATCTAAGCTCCTGGCCTGATGTTTTACAGAAAAATAAAATGAATATTAAGTAGTTCATTATGTAAGTTATTTTTTCATATCTTACACAGTTATAGCCTTTTTCCTCACTGCAGGTTTAACGTAATTCCTTTTTAAACATTTTGCAATTTCATTTGTTGTCATTACATGATGCTGTCTTTACTTTAAAGAAGCACTAAGAATTGATGAGCTGCTAGTTTTGTGGTGCAGCAATCATAATGAATAAATGAAATGAACCATCCTCAACATGATACATTCTTAAACATTTTTTAATCTAAAATAATCCATAATTACTGTGTATTTGCATTTTTATATAATTAATAAAAAAGAA
The DNA here is from genome assembly GCF_900747795.2 of Erpetoichthys calabaricus. NCBI lineage: Eukaryota > Metazoa > Chordata > Cladistia > Polypteriformes > Polypteridae > Erpetoichthys > Erpetoichthys calabaricus. The sequence continues at coordinate 84,987,842 of NC_041406.2, read as the reverse complement.
TATAGCACATTCAAGAAACTGAGCTCTGTAGTTTTTATTAAAGCCTCTATTGGCAGGTATGACAGCCTCCACCTGTGTTATGTTGTCTGCTAGGAGTGTTGTTTCTGTTCATGCTTCATAATGTTTCTGCCACCCTTCCTTGCAGAGTTTTTCTATCTTCATTCTTTCTGGTGTACGCTACATATTTGGTATCTCCATACCTGTAGACATGCAGCAATTTTTATCTTTGATTTATTACTGTTATCATGTCCTTGTCTTACAGAAATGTCAAAATAAACTGTGGGCTGGTTAAAACTGTATCATTTGTGTCTGTGAGTGGCTGTTGTGAAAAATCATTTAAAGTATTTTTGATGATCATCAAGAAAAGACTTGAGGCTCAGTGAGTAGAAATGCCCCAGCGGAGCTCCCATTAATTCTAAGGAAAGCCTTCTGACTAGGAAGTAATTTTCAATGAAGATTTTGTAGTGAAAATGTGTAGCCACTAAAACATTTCAAGGTGGACGCTTCTTACCCTGGTATTAGAGTACCTTTCAATGATTCAATGCAGTCCTTGTATATTCAATTTTCTGTCTGAATTAACATAAAACTAATTCTAGCCCTAAGTATCATTCTGGTTTTTGTTTGAAAATTGAATGTCACTTTGTTAATGTGCACAATATTTACTTTGTTTTGTTTTACTTAAATGTTCTACTTAAGAGATGCGGCACTCATTGGGTAGTGATATCTATTTAATATAGCCTTGATATTTTTTTTTATTATTTTTTCATGCATAACAAGTGCCATAAACTTTTTACCAACTGAAACTTCTGATCCAGTTTTCTCACAAATCATTGATTAATATGTGCATTTCACCAGTAATTCCATCAGTGTTTCTCTGCTGTACAATACATATAGTTGTATTTGTGCAGGCTGTGAATACTAGATGTGTTTTCAGGAAAATAATTACTAGCCTGCTAATTTTATTGTTAATATAAACCATTAAACGCATCCTCAAAACAAGGGAAGCGACTAAACTAAAGGCAGAACTGGAAATTTGTATTTTACTGATACACTGTGTGAGTTTGTATGACGCACAATTTGTACAGTTGGCTAGGGGATTACCGCATATACCTGCTGATTCTTCTGAAATCTGTTATGTGATGAACCATTGGAAAACTAGTCAACCATAGACAAGAGCTCTACAAATGCTTAGTGGTCTTGAACTACATTGATCTGCGGTATAATTCTCCATGAAATAGATGAATGAGGGCAGCCATTGACAGAAAGGGTAAAGACCCTTTTGAAACGTCTCTTGTGGATAAGTATGATGGAAAATAGATTGTTGAAGAAGATTTATGTTTTTGTTGGCACTGTGGAGATATATTGTAGACCTACTTCACTGTGCTATTCAACATGTGATTATAAGCAGCTCTGCATCCCCCCCCCCCACCCCCCCCATGCTAGGAAATTGAGCTTGTAATTACTGCCCATTTTATACACTTATGGTTGAAAAAGCTGCATTATATACATAATTGCATCTATTTATTTATTTTAACTGAGTTGTCAGATACTAAAAGGGTTCTGTAAAAGGTACCGTGATTAAATATATGATCACTCATCTCATATAACATAATTGCTTCTATTTGTCAGAATCTGACAGGCATAAGTTCAGATTGTTGCTTTAATATTTTCTTTTTTTCAGTGATTTAAATTGTCTCTTCAGTTTATTCAAGCGATAGCAAATCCTTAACAATGGGAGCCGTGTTTCAAGATAAGCAAGATCTTCACATGTATTAGTTGCAGTGTTTAGATGAAGCGTACTCATTTGCTTGCGCACTTTTATTTTATCCAGGTTTTTGCAGATTATGATGGCTCACTGTAATATGGTCAGTGTTACAGAGCATTGTCAAGAAATCGACTAGTTATCTCCTCTTATATTTGTTCAAAATACGAATGTATAATATTACATGAAAAAACTGGAAAGTTAAGTATTATTTAAGTGAGGATAATGCAAACTGAGAAAATGTAATTCATTGATGAAGCCAGATTAAAGTTCTCAGATGGAGCTTTTCATTTACCAATCAGTTCATGTGCCCTTCCTCTTCTAAGGTCACAATCTCTAGGTAGTTGCAGAAAGAGTGGGATTCAGAGTACAAATGAACGCTTAGGTTCCTGGGATCACTCTCAGTGTTAGGGTGAAGAGGTCAGAAATCTAGGAGAAGCCTCAGAGTCCTACTGTTCTGGATAAATGGGAATCAAAGTTAGCCACGTTAGACTTATTGTTAGGATGCTCTCTGGGTTTCCCTTACAGGGACTGTTCCAGAAATTGACCACTGGGAGAAGATTTAGGAGTAAACCCAGGGGACCGCAGAATATTAAGTAATATAATGTATTGGCATTGTACCAGCAACTAGTTGTAGAATGTTTGTATAACAAGATCTCTGGAAGTGATTTGTTTTTAAAACCTCATAAATTACCCCCACCCAATTCACAGAATGTCTCAAATTAACGTAAAATGCTCATTAACTCATACTGGTCCTATGCAACAGTCTTAATAAACACCTGGTACATTACATGCTCAACAGTAAATTCACAGCCTGACTTTGAAGTTCAGAAATATGTGTCAGTGTTTCACTGTACTGATTAGTTTTCCGCCATTTAAGGATAGGTCTCCAAATTGAGTTACCGTAACTGAAAAGTTGATGCGAGAATGATGACTTGGGACATTACGTTTCGCATATTCAGTTAAACTTTCTCTGTCCTAATAGCAAGGTTCCCTTGACAAGGTCTAGTATACCTGGGTCTAGTCCACTCTTACCTGTTATCTGATTAGGATTGCCCCATGACCCTTACATTTTGCATTGTGGGTAGTGAGCCCTAATGGTAGCTTGATACATCTTTTTCACCCTGAGCCTAACAGGGCTACATAGTTCACTCCAAAAATACTCAATCCCATGCAGAGTCCAAGAGTGGGACCTGTTATAAAGCATTGTTGAGTAATTGACTTGGTTGGTTTACATATTCTGGTCAAGGTCCCCTTAGGTTTAATTAGAACCTTTGTAAGGTTCAAACTATGAATTGCTATTTGACGCCTTCACTTAGGAATAACCATGTGGACATTTTTCTATCAGGTACACTTATCTCCAGACAACAGACACTTGAAGGTTCATTGGTGTTTGCCAATCGTATCTACATTTTGCTTTGTGGACTTGGAAAAAGCTTATGAACATGTGCCCCATATTATTTTGTGGAAAGAGCTACAAGAGTGTACGGTTCTGCTGCTGCTGCATTTGGCCCTTGCATTTCCTGAGCGAGAGTGCTTCCATAACAATATCCATGAGCATTGGACTCTGCTAACACTATGTCTTATATCATCTCCCTGTTCATTATTTTATCATAGACAGGATATAAAGTTTCATCTGAGGTTAGTAGGTTTGGGAATACTGGGTAGGTTGCAATCCCCTTGTGTCTTGACATAATGAATTGCGCTCTGCCTCATCAGGTTGTGATCTCTGGAACACTGAATACTTGGTAGCTTATTGGAATTTGCTAGGTTTGTCTACATGTGCTTTGAGAATTTGGAAAAAAGCTTGACATGTACACCATCTTTTGGAAGGATCTGCAAGAGTATTGAACAGTTCACAGTTGAGTATAATCTTGTTGGGATAATAAATAGCACCTCCAGGAAGAAGAAGGTGGTACCTGGGAGTCTTCTTCACAATTGAGCAAGGAGGTAAATTACGAGACTCGCTCTTGAAATCCATTCACTGGCAGCAGTTTTCAAACTTTGTACCAGACTGTTGTGCTGCAATGGGAGAAGTGTACAAACAAAGCTTTCAATTTACAGTTTCCTTATCTCAATGGTCAGGATCACTGGGTATTGCCTGAAAAAATCTGATTATGTGTATAAGTGGCTGAAGTGAGGTTCCAGCATATGCTTGCTTGGCTGTAATTCTCCCGGACAGGGTGAGAATCCTGGCAGTATGAGAAGGCCTTTAAGTAGAATCACTGTTTCACTGGATTGAAAGGAGCCAATTCAGGTGACTTGGTCATGTGGTTAGCTTGTCCCCTTGGTGTCTCCCACAGAAAGTACACCAGGCACAGTTCACTGGGAAAAGACCAAGGAGCAGGCCCAGGACATGCTAATGTGATGATACTGGGTGCACCTTTCCCAGGAAATCCTGGAGAAATTTGGAGATGTGCAAAGGAAATTGGGTTTAATAGCATTTGTGGTTGAGTAAGGAAGTGTACGTCACCACTGAAATGCATTGAAACGCAAACCTGGAAAAAGTGTGCTATTTATGCCTGTACAACAAGGTTCAAAAATAAGATTGCCATCAGGCTAAGTAGGATTTAGACTGCAAGGAAGGAATTCCGTCCTACGATAAGTTTGGTGAAAGATAAAATACCTCCTTCCAGCAGCTGCAGGATTTATAGGTGGAGGACTAGAAGGGGCGGAGTCAGCAGCTCTCACTGGATGTCTTCTCTATGCTGCGGAGAGACCAAGAGAGGAGAATGTTAGTGCCGGTGCCCTCTCTCAACCCAGAGCGGTAGTACCTAACTCAGATGAGCCCAGAGAGTGATCCTCGGAGGCACATATGTGATACGGGTCATTCATGTTCCTTTTGCACTAACCTCAGGAACCAGGTCAAACCCTGTTAAGTCTGTTTCTAGTTTTATTTTCAGCAACGTTTTTCTGAAGGGTCCTGGTTCTGGATTTATATGGCCATGTCTCTCTTGGTTCCTGCTTCATACTGTATATAGAAACAAACCCAATAGGATTGGTTTCTAAAAAGTCTTTTAAACATTTTTTTATAATAAAAAATAACTTTTTTTACAATATGAAGTCAAAAGTACAATTGTCCATAGAAAAACTCCAAGATGAATTCTGTATTCAGATAGACTAAGCAACTTTGTTCTCTAATGACAATGTACTGTACATAAAGAAGTAAAAAGCTATAAATAACAGCCATTATGCGGTATAAATCAATAAAAAGCCAAATATTAAAACTGAATCAAGCCTAAACAGCAACAAAAAGAGGAATTGGCAACACAGTACATCCATAGATCTGTTCCAGGCTGTCTGCAAGTACCCATGACTGGAAGTGAAGGGGAAGTGCATTTAGGACTGAAGCCAGGAAGCACTTGTTTACAAAAAAGAATGGTGTGAATCTGGAATAAACTACTGAGACATGAAGCAGAAACCTTGAAAATCTTTAAGAAGAATCTTGACGAGATATTGGAATAGTTTAGCTATTAGCTAAACAAACGAGCCCAATGAAGTGAATGGTCTCCTCTTGTTTGTCAAATCTGTTATGTTCTATCATTTCATGAAATTACTTTTAAAGTAACGTCTTTTAGTTTCCTTGCTCGTAATGGAAATAATAACACCTAGAACTAGACTACCAGTCGGGTTATTGTTAATTTAACTAGTGGAAAAGCAGGCATTATTGTCTGTATGGTAGATGGGGTGCATACTCCTTTATATATACATTAAGGATTTATCCTTCAATAAAATGTCTCCTGTGGTATACACTACATCAAGTTGTTTAATTGATGCTTCTTTATTTTCTTCCTATTAGTAAAGGTGAAAGTGTGCATGTTTTATCAAGGAGTGCTGCCTCATTTAGGGTTCAATTTCTGCTTTGAACCTAACAAACACTGTTTCCCAAAAACATGTAATAAAAGAAGGGCGTTTGTGGGAAAAAAAGATGTATCAGTTTAAATAACTGTTTTTGAACTCTGTGTTACTTTCTGTTTAAACAATTTCATTTCAAGATTGTTCTTTCTTATTCAGTTTGTGTGTGAATTATGGCTACAAGAGACGTGCTTCAGTCAGGTTAAAAAAAACAAGTTTTAATTACAATTTTTTTTTTGTCTGTTTTAATCAACAAAATAAATCTGAGTCTAGTTTAGCCATGTACCAGGTTACAAGGATTTCCTGTTGTAAGCTTATATGAGTGTTTGATAGAATTTGTTTTAACGGGAAGTCTTCCGTTAAAGCAAGTGACATGCAATTTTTAAACCCTGCAAATGAAAGATTCATTAATTTAGCATGCTCTGAGTGGAAACACAATTACTAAGCAAAGGCAAGGGTGCAAGCTTGTTGGAAAGAGTATTGTGTGAAAATGCCACCTTCATGTCAGATATGGTTTCAGGTGCTTCTCTCTCAACCATGTCCTTTGAAACTGTTAGCTTTGCAAGCTGCTAAATATACAGGCATTAATGAATAAAATATGGGGACCTGCTAGACTTTACTTACATCAGGGTCCAGGTACTTTGATTGTGACACCAAATTCATCCGGACTTGGGCACCCAAACAAAATGTACTTGTTGGCAGTTTGTCAGAATGCCTCCTGTCACATAATCCTCTTCTTAATTTTCCCCCTCCTACTACTGACACCCTTTAGTGTAACGGGAACTTTTCTTCCTAGTTGGCAACTGCTATTCTACTTTGTGACAGACTTATCTGTGTGCTACTGTGAGCAAGCATTATGCAGACTTCTTTTTAATAATGTTTTATATATGTTGTCAGTATGTGAGCAAAGTATTTATTAAATAATAATATTATTTTTTATTCCTTGAATTTAAAAAAGCAGTCTTTTAATGCCAATTTAAAATTAATGTTGGATGAATTTACTATTAAAAAAATCACAATTATTTACATTTCAAACACAGGACCCACAGCTTGCATGCTTCATATGATATTTTTATATCAAGAATAGTATTATAATTGTTTGTGTCAGCTTTATATGGAAAGGACTTAACATGTTCTGTAGCCTAATCAAGTATCTGCTTCTTGTGATCAGCCAGTGTTAACAGAAATTCATATATGTGTTGCTAGTATTACTGGCCTTTGCAGCTTTGACTAGTAAAATGAAACATTTTAATTTTAACATGAGTCATTGCTTAAAAAGATCTACCTACTCACAGAAATACTCGGTTGAATCAAAATTCTTCCATCCTTAAAAAGCTTGTATTCTGTACTGTTCTATGGGAGATTTTTAATCTTTTTTTTTTAGCGCCTCTAACTAAATGTCCAGTTTTCTGAATTACTGAGTCATTCCAAAGCTGTACTTCGTGTTGATTGTACATCCACACTTTCCTCAAAGTGTTTAGTAATATTTCAATATTTTGTGTGGTTTGGGTTGTTACAATTTTGTAGTCTTATAAAATCTACTAACTTTATAAATAACTCTAAAAACTTTATGCAGCCATAATATTGATGTGCAACAGAGAAATGTACTTAACATAGAAATATTGTTATGTTGTGCTATCACACATTTTCATGCAAAGAATGTAGCTCAAAGTGAAGAACTTTAAAGAAGAAACAAAACAAAAATTAGAAATGGGTGACGTTTGTATTGTCCTTGTATTTTATGTTGTTTTGATATTTAATTTTATTCTGTGTTTTATCGTTCAGTCCTTTGACTTTTGTCTGTGATAGACACTTTATAAATACATTTTTGTTTTATTAACTTAATAATAATAATAACTAGCCGACGCCCGGCGGTGTAAGAATAGGAACGGAAAACGAAACTAGTGTTTTGTGGAAGAGAAGAATGACTGAGGACTGATGTGTTGGTGTTATCAGACATTATATGCTGCTGTGGAGACATGATCAGAATCGGTGGGAGGGCTTCATAGTGGCCATTGAGTACAGAAGGTAAATGAAGAGAGTATTTCCAGAATTGTAAATGCAAGGCGGGATGTTGGGGTCGTGTTTGAAGTAAATGACAATGGTAGCATGGAGAATCTCGGAAAGAGCTTGAATTTCAGCTTCACCACCATAAACTCCAGATGTTGTCATGTATTGATAGTACTCCTGACTTGTTGTGATAACTCGACTTGCGTTGGAAAGAACAACAGGAAGAACGTCTCTAAATCTGTCCCAATGAGATGCATCGAAATCTTCTTCCCTATGTCGTAGTGAGAGTGCATTACCTTCGTCAACCATTTGTGTCAAGAAATAACCCACTGATAGGAACAGGCAGTTGCCGGATCCCGGAATAGAGATGATGTTGTACAAAAACCCGTTGACAGAGAAGATACTATCGTTCATTTTATAACAAAGGCTTAGTAAACAACCGTCGCAGTATAACGAAAATACGAAGGAGCGAAACCAATGCCAATGGTTGACAGAGTACCTTTCTGTAGCAGGTTACGGAAAAGACTCCCAGGCGCACACATGGGTGAAGTGAAAGGTCACGCTGTCCGGCTAGATATAGGGCAGTGACGTGACACCAATGGGGTCATGAGAGAGGAGCGGGGAACGCGGTAGTCCAAAGGAGGAATAGGAATTGAGAAAGCGGCGTGGGGGTGTATGGGAGGCCTCAGGCAGCTTGGAGAAGGGTTTGGAAGTGCAGGAATAGGAATCGAGAAATGCCGTGTCGGCTGCGTGTGGGTGGGACCGGTTTTGAAGAGGAGCCGCAGGCAGCGTGGGGAAGGGTTTGGAAGAGGACGAATAGCAATCGAGAAATGCCGTGTCGGCTGCGTGTGGGCGGTATTGCTTTTGAACAGGAAGCAGGACGAACCAGAAGAGAACTATATATGAGATAATAATACGCTTCATTTTGTATAGCACCTTTCCCATGCTCAAGGCGCTTAGATAAGAATGTGTGAAGGACACACCGAAAATAGTAGATGAGAATTAATTAATATGCACTTAAATAACACACATATACTAGTCCTTATATATATATTAATTTTTAGGCTAAACACAATCATTTATATAGTGAATTTCCATCTTTTACCAGTTTTTAATTCTACTATTTCACAAGTATTTTGGAAAACTCTGGCTTTCTTTGTAATCTTTTTCCTGTCCGGGACAGCTGTAGGTTCTCCATAAGCAAGATTCTATATTATGGTTGATAAGTCACCCTTAAATGGCCAAAGTTAAATAAAGGAAATTTGATGAGAATTATGCGGCCTCTTTTATGTTTTCCATGTAGTGCATGATTTCATACACTGTAAATGCATGTTTGAAGGACAGACTTCAGCTCACTCAAGTAGGGTATCCCTTACTCTATAAGTAATTTATAGCATATACAAAAAACATTTGTCAATATCACCAGAAGGTCAATTGTCTGGGTTTCAATTTTAACGCTGGAGGATTGTCATTATGAAATAGTAAATGCACAACTTTTAAGTGCAATGGTTCTTACAGAAAAGCTGTATTTCCTTAACATCAACAGCATATTACTATTTTCAGGTGTACAGAAAGCCTCTGAAACTGAAAATAAGTAGTAAAAAACTTAGAAACAGCTAGCTTAAATAACATCAACACAACAACATCAACATCATCACAGTGATGATAATTATAAAATTTAAGCCGTATTCTGGAATGCACTGTCCTCAGACATTTGTGTTTTCTTACATCTGTATCTTTTTTGAAAAAAAAAAAAACAAAGTCAATTCATCCATCCATTTTCTAAACCTGCTTTATTCTGGGCAGCATCAGCCAGCAAGCACAGGGCTCAAGGTAGGAACAATCCTTGGACAGGGTGCCAGCCCATTGCAGGGAGAACTCACATAGGGTCCAGTTTAGCATTGCGAATCCACTTAACTTACATGTCTTTGAGATCAAGTCATTCACAAACCTTATTTAAAACCATACATTTCTGTGAATATTAACTTAAATTGCAGGGTTGGGCTGTGTCTAAGAGCGATGACAACCAATGAGCATCCACTTGGAAGTAATGCAGCGACAAGGAATAAGGAAGGTGGGTAGTTTGGACCTTACAGACAGAAGAGAGGCTCATCTGTCTGATTTCTAATGTTTTATGTGGCACAGCAGAATGGGGGGAAAAACAAGAAAAAAAACCAAATATATTTCTGCTGAACTCTGCATACCTGTAAACCCTTCTTATAGCACTGGCTGTGTCAGGCAGCACATTATTGGCTGTCATAGGCACCTGATTCTTTGTGCAGTTTATGAAACTGGGCTGGAAAATTGTCACATTTTGTGCAGTGTGCCATGCCCAGTGAGTTTTATTGTAATGAGAATCAACTAGCTCTGGCAATGAAATCCACAACTGCTATTAAGATTGATATCCCCTCTGACTAGAAGTCGTGTAATGTGACATCGGCTTTTGTGTCTTTCGCAGACTTAACCAGCTTACTGGTAACATTTTTATCTAGATGTGTATAAAGTAAAAAGAGCAGCTGTCATAGCACTGATCCTGAGAGGCACCATTTTTAACACTGCCTAATTCAAAAGAAAGTCATCTAACTATATAACCCTTTGCTTTCTTTGTTGGAGTCAATTCTACATCCATTGGCACAATGTCCCTCGAACTCCCTACTTGTGTGTATGATCGCTAGCCTCTTGTGCTCTGTTTTATGATAAGCATTTTGAAAATCAAAATTAATGATATCATAGGCACCTCTCTAGTGAAATGTCTTTATTGCTTCTTCAGTGAATTCAGGCCTATTATTGAAACATTATTTCACTCATCTAAAACAGTGTTGACTGCCCATTCAGTAACATCTGAACGCAGTCCAGGAAGATTTCTATCTGGTCTGGAGAATTTATTAAAACACTTTTAACTCCTAGTTGCATATCTGTGTACTCTCCATATCTCTTAGTACCTTTTGAATGGTCCCTCTACCTATAGGGTTATAATCATATTCTTCACGTGTGAAAACGTCCAAAAAAATCAGAATTTAGACGATATGCAATTTCAGTTTTGGTATATTTTACTACAACAATACTGAGTAAATCTCTTCAGATCAAGGTTTTCCATTTATTGGAATATTCCTCACTAAATACTCTATAGCTTATACCAGTGTCCTTTTTAATCATTTTCATCGTGTCCTTACAGTGGCAGTTATTACTCTTCTATATTTTATGCAGCTGTTTTTTTTTTTTTTTTTTCTTTTTTCTTAGTTCCTTATTCATCCTTTTTGGATTTCTCTTTAATTTACTAATTATTTAACATTTCTGAATAAGCTTACTTTGCATAATGCATCATCTATCTCTTAAACCTACTAGACCGTTTTTCGGCCGTAATCATATGCAAGATTTGATCCCACTTGTTTATTTAAGATGTTGCCACATTTGCTAATAATATGCCTCACTGATGTTAAATTTAGCAGTCTTGCTCTGAATGTGCTTTGTATATTTCACTCTGCTAAATTTATTGTATTATGATTCCTGGATCCTAGTTGCATTACTCCAACTCTTAAGTTCTACCCTGATTATTAATAAGTGAGAAATCTAGACAAGCTTCTTCTGTCACCAGTGCTTCTCCTGTATTGTTTTCAATCTCCATTGCTGATATTAATGTGAAATATTTTCCAGGTTTATATCCAGGGTTTTTGTTTTTGTCTTTGTATAGTACGCATGTTTTTAATGTTTAATTGACAACATTAAAAATACTTGAGGGACCTCAAAATAATTTCAAATAATCAAACGTTAATAGAACAAACTGCAATATTGAGAGGAGTTTGAATCTGATTCTTAACTGTTTTTACTGACAAAACAAAGACTTCATTGTAAACTCTTTTGCCTATTATACAGGCTGGAAAGCTCATGCGTCATACACATTGTGTGCCTTACTATTCTGCTAATCGATGAGGATTAATCTTACAAGAAATGTTGTTGACAATGTAGTGTACATTTTTAGGGGAGTTTATCAAAGAAATTTAGATCCCTCTGCTGATCTGACCTTAGCCACATTTGCATTTAGTCTTGACATGTCGTTATACTCTATGACATACCCTCATTCATACTCTTCTTAAATTTAAGTTCTAAAACTGTTTAATTATCTTTATATAAGTATTTGCATTTACTCTAAAAACTCTAAAACGGCTATGAATGATCTTACTATTATTGCAGAGCAAGGTGACAAGCATTTGTCTTTTTCTTTGAAGTCATAAATTCTATACTACAGTCTTGGTTTTATTCTGGCAATGAAAACTAACAGGAAAATCGTTGGATTCTTTATAATGGTTTCCTCATTCAAATAAAACTGGCAAATGCTTACTGTAATTAGAATATTTTTCTGACACTTCTTTTTCCTACTTATAGCAAGTTTTGAATGATTAGGTTGTTTTCCGTAATGGATCTAAACTCTTGTACTACTGTAACAAAGGTGTTTTTTGTTTTTTTTAAACTTTATTGCGCAGTTACGGAAGATTTCATCAGTTTGAGTAGATTCCCCTCTCCCCCCCCCCAACGAATAGCATAACCTGAAATCATTATTTTGAATCCCTTCTGCATTCAGTATATTATGATTTTCACAGGTGAATATATAATGTTTGAAGGCAGACTGCCCATGACATTTCTTTTGTTAATATTTATTTATTCTGTAAATGTACACTAAATTTCTTTTCTATCATTATTAGTGTGTAAAATATGAATCCTTTTCATTTTCTACTCTTTTCATCAACATCTCTTGTGGTCGGCAAAAGCATACTGTGTAATTGCACTTTTTGTTTCTTTACAGTGTTCATGAAAGTGGTCCATTTTAATAACTGTAGTCTGATGACACAATCAGACAGAAAATGAAGAAAAGTATGGTAATAATGCATATTACTGTACTGGCAGCCATCTAGGTTGGGTGAGCTCCCAGTACCTTTAGTAAAACCTTATGTTGAACATTGCAGGAATGTTTTACTGTAAGTGTAGTTTAAATCCATTACTTTTAATTTTTTGTCTTTTTTTAATAAACCATAAGAGGATTTTGGAGAACTTTATTTTTGTTGCCAAACATGGAGTACTTTTCATTCTAGTATGATGTTAAAGTGTAATGTTCAGAAGGTTACAATATTTCTGTATGGAATATTATTTTCTATAATTAGAGACTGTGTGTGTGTGTGTGCGCGTGTGTGTGTATGTGTATATATAATAAAAATATACATATCCATCCATCCATTATCCAACCTGCCAAATCCTAACACAGGGTCACGGTAGTCTGCTGGAGCCAATCCCAGCCAACACAGAGCGCAAGGCAAGAACAAACCCCGGGCAGGGCGCCAGCCCATCACAGGGCACACACACGCACTCACCAGGGACAATTTAGGATCGCCAATGCACCTAACCTGCATGTCTTTGGACTGTGGGAGGAAACACACACAGACACGGGGAGAACATGCAAACTCCAAGAAGGGAGGACCCGGGAAGCGAACCCAGGTCTTCTTACTGCGAGGCAGCAGTGCTACCACTGCGCCACCGTGCCGCCCTATATATATATATATATATATATATATATATATATTCATATATATAATAATAGAGAGAGAGACAGAGATGGATGAAGACCGATTTTTTTCCCTTCCATTTCCTCCTCTGCTCTGCAGTTTAATCACATCTGAATTGTTTGATTTGATTTGTAATGTTAAAGTGCACATTGCGGACTTTAATTTAAGGGTATTTTCATACATTTCAGTCACACCATGTAGAAATGACAACTCATTTTCTACATGGCGCGACCAAAATGTCTCCAATGTATGCCATTTGTTTTACTGCCTTTTTTTGTTACATCCTTGAACCCATGAATTGCTGTTTCATGACCATCACACATTCCCTCCTGATTCAAGCCAAAGAAATGAATATATGGAGGCAAAAACCTAAACCTTATGGATAATCCTGCTTTAAATATATTTCGATTAGTCGACCCTTGAGAGTTAGGTTAGTTCCCCCCTCCCCCCCCCAATCTTGCATTCTGTTCAAGACTGCTTTGACAAAGCTAGTGGAGGGGGGTATTCAGCTATTTAAGGGTATAAAATGTGTTACAGTATGCCTGCAAAGTCTAAAAATATGGTTTTAAATAGTTTATATCCACACACCTCAGACAGCGTTCATTCAAACGTTGTACCTCTTCTTTTTCAGTGCTTGCTCCACTTAGTGTGCATTCAGAATGATTACTTTTATTGTATGGATTGTGTAGCTAAGTTCAGGGCAGGATTCTTAATTTGATTTACTTAGGATTTATTTTAACTTTTATGACTCTTATAGGATTTTGAATTAGGAGGAACTGCAGTTGACTTATTGTTATCAGTTATGTTGTATTCCTCTCTTCCTAGTAAGAAATGGTATGCAATATAAAATTATAATCAGTCATCCTCGGAGGTGGAGCCTTTACCCCAATTCCACCTCTCGGTGGACAGACAGACACTTCCACGCGTAGACATTTATATATAAGATAAGCTTAACATAGCATTGTGGCGCAGTTGTGGCCAATACTCCTTTTTAGATGTGCCTTAACTTTCTGAAATGTGTGACTTTTCACACATGAACAACATTTTAATAAGAACTTGATCTTCCCCAACATCAACAGTGCTTTCTGTAATTTGGACCATCATCTTTCAGCATGACCCAACAGCATTTCAACTTCAGATCTTGGTCTGTTGGTCTGCCATCCTCTTGAAGTATCCTCTCTGATACTAAGCAGAATTCACAGATCCTACAATATGGTAATACATCTACAGTAGGTCCTGATACAGAAAGGCATTCTCAAACTGCCATTACCATGCTTGAGAATTTTGGCTAATAAATTTGAAAAATGATATGTTTGGATCATTGTTCAGAAACTCATGGGCCATTGAGGCTCATTTTGGGAAAGGTGAGGCTAGCACTTACGTTGTTATTGGTTCAGTTTTGTTTTCCATGCTGGTACTGTTGTTGAAACGTCTTTATCTGAAGGCTTTCAGGAATTTCTTTTTAATTGTGCACAATGTGCCTTTTAGAATATGTATGCTGACAGTTTCATTTGGAAAATCATGGCAAAATTAGTCTAATGAACATTTTGGTAGGGCAGGCCTAAGCTAGTTTGATTGCTAACCCAATTATTGAAACGCTAACCCTAATTAACCATTTGACAGAAACGAGTTCAATAAGGAGGCGAAAGCTTACCTTGCACATGAAACATGTGTATTACTCTGATGTATTTTTGTCAAAGAATTTTCCCTCATAAGATTCCTTAACTCACAGAAAGATCTGACTAATTAATTGTAGTATATAGGCAGCAATGCTGAATGTCTTGCAAGCGGGAACTGCATTTTCGTAGTTGTGTATGCCATTATATTGAAAGCAGTGAACTGGTGCCCTGTCCAGAGATTGTTCCTGCCTTTGTGCCCAATGCTTGCTGGGTTAGGCTCCAGCAAAATGAATGAATGAATAAATGAAACTGTACATTCTGGTCTTTTCAGCATAAGTAGGCTTCTGCCTCAAGACTTTGACTGGGATTGCCCTGGACTTCTTTCTGACCAAAATGGATCAAAAGCAGCCGTTATGGATAAAAAGAGAAAAAGATAATTACTGTTTAAAGCTGTAATGCTTTGCCATCATTTAAAAAAAAAAAAAAAAAGAGCGTTACCCGAGCTATTCTGTAACATTTCAGTAATTATTTCCTGCTCTGATGCTGATCTTTCTGATCATCAAATACATCATTATGATAACAATTAATGAGAAGAATTCATAATTAATTGCAGAATTTCAGGATTTTAGGGTTAAACAGCACATCATCATCTTGCAACAGGCTTAAGTTTTGAGTTTGTTATTTTTGCGTCCAGATATTTCAGCTCTACACTATCCTGAAGAAACTGTGACACACACACACATAGACAGACACGTACCCATCATCGAGATATGTTTTTGGTATCAGGAGACTCTAAAATGTCGAAAACCGGGGATCAACATTTTTGACGAATCTAAAGCTTTCACTTCTCCCCCATAGACGATAGGTTATGATGGGGGAAAGATGCAAAGCAATAAATATGCATAATGTTCTCAGGCTGTAGTACCACTTTCAAGGCAGCGAATTTTAGTATCTAAGATGATTAACAATAAATGACAAGGTCAGGCTTAGTTCCTGTTATTGACACATTCCGTTATCTAAAGCAAAATGTCTCTGCTTTGTACAAATACGGAAACAATTTTATAGTGCATCTAAAGAAATTTGAGATGATGTTCATTTTGAAGGGCAAGAATATAAAATGAAAACATTTATTTAAATAAAGAAAACAAAAAATGTTGTAAACGATAACAGGACATGAAATCAAAGTGATATGGTAGCACTGTTCTCCAACTTTGGGCTCACTTCTTCTTTCGGCTGCTCCCTTTAGGGGTTGCCACTCACTGCTCACTGCTATATATTAATATATTTCTGCTGGTAAACTATCTGTTGCATAGTTTATTTGAACATTCAGCTATTGTGTATCAATTATTAAATGGAGAATAGGCTGAATGTGAACATAACAATATTCTTTTTTTTTTTTAGGTTCATGTTTCATTCGTACTGATCAGCTGGATGGCGAGACTGACTGGAAGCTTAAGATTGCTGTAGGTTGTACACAGCGATTGCCTGCATTAGGGGTAAGTTGTGTTCAGTGTTAGTCTGTATGTTACCTTGTATTTTTTATGTAAATATTCCTTATACTGTGTGTGTTTTTATAATTTTGAACTCCTCTGGTGTTTTTTTTCAGGCACCAAAGACCAAGGTTTAAATTTCTATATGGAGTTTGTACATTCTGCTTGTCTTTATGTGGATTTTCACTGATTTCTCTGGTTTCTTTTCACATATGTGTGATAGGTTGATTTGTGACTCAAACCTGTGTCTTTTTTTCACATTGTTGTATGACTATCCATCTATCATCCATCCATTTTCATAACGGTCACAGAGTGTTGTATGACCGTTTTCTATAGATCATCAAGATAATCTTGCCACTCTGAAGGGGGAATAAATAATCTTTTCACTGCTTTATAAAATTTTAAATAGCTAGAGCTGTTCTTCAAACTTAGACTTGAAAAGAACTGGATGACTTTTTGAGCTGAGTGAACAATAGTATACAACTCTCATAATTAAAAGGGAAGTTTTCTTTCATTTGAAACTCCGAGCTTATATATTTTTCTTCATAAATTAAGCAGTGCTACAATGTTTGAAACTTTCCATCCATCCATATATATATATATATATATATATATATATATATATATATATATATATATATAAAAAGAAAATGTAATGGTTTTCTTTTGTTATTTTTCTTTAAATGTTAAGTTCCAGCAGTGTTAGCCACTACTATCTCAACAACAACATTTATTTCTATAGCACATTTTCATACAAAATGATGTAGCTCAAAGTGCTTTACATAATGAAGAAAGATAAAAAAGACAAAATAAATAAGAAAATTGAATTAGGGAACACTGATTAACATAGAGTAAAAGTAAGGTCCGATGGCCAGGGAGGACAGAAAAAACAAAAAAACGGCTGGAGAAAAAAAATAAAATCTGCAGGGGTTCTGAGGCCACGAGACCACCCAGCCCCCTCTAGGCATTCTACCTAACATCAATGACCTTGATCAGTCCTCATCGTATTCAGGATTCTCATGGAAGAACTTGATGATGACGGTCATGTGGACTTCTGGCCTTTAATCCATCAATGTAGGGACATCACGGTGCTTTGATCAGGTGGTGGTGGCGCAGATCGCCACCACAGAAAACCTGAAAAAGAACAACATAGGAGAAAGTAGGGGTTAGTACGGATTATGGAGCTACCAGGAATGATATTGATAATTAAATGCATATGCAGAGTATCAGGATTAAACTAAAATAAAGCTATGAGAAAGCCATGGTAAAATAATGAGTTTTTAGCAGTTTTTTAAAGTGCTCCACTGTATTAACCTGGTGAACTTCTAGACAGACAGATAGATAGATAGATACTTTATTAATCCCAAGGGGAAATTCACATACTCCAGCAGCAGCATACTAATACAATAAACAATATTAAATTAAAGATTGATAATAATGCAGGTAAAAAACAGACAATAACTTTGTATAATGTTAAATGTCAATGTTTACCCCCCGGGTGGAATTGAAGAGTCGCATAGTTTGGGGGAGGAACGATCTCCTCAGTCTGTCAGTGGAGCAGGACATTGACAGCAGTCTGTCGCTGAAGCTGCTCTTCTGTCTGGAGATGATACTATTTAGTGGATGCAGTTGATTCTCCATAATTGATAGGAGCCTGCTGAGTGCCCATCACTCTGCCACAGATGTCAAACTGTCCAGCTCCATGCCAACAATAGAGCCTGCCTTCCTCACCAGTTTGTCCAGGCGTGAGGCGTCTTTCTTCTTAATGCTGCCTCCCCAGCACACCACCGCGTAGAAGAGGGCGCTCGCCACAACCGTCTGATAGAACATCTGCAGCATCTTATTGCAGATGTTGAAAGACGCCAGCCTTCTAAGGAAGTATAGTCGGCTCTGTCCTTTCTTGCATCAGTATTGGCAGTCCAGTCTAATTTATCATCCAGCTGCACTCCCAGATATTTATAGGTCTGCACCATCTGCACACAGTCACCTCTGATGATCACGGGGTCTATGAGGGGTCTGGGCCTCCTAAAATCCACCACCAGGTCCTTGGTTTTGCTGGTGTTCAGTTGTAGGTGGTTTGAGTTGCAGAATTTAACAAAGTCCTTGATTAGGTCCCTATACTCCTCCTCCAGCCCATTCCTGATGCAGCCCACGATAGCAGTGCCGTCAGCAAACTTTTGCACATGGCAGGACTCCGAGTTGTATTGGAAGCCCGATGTATATAGGCTGAACAGGACCGGAGAAAGTACAGTCCCCTGTGGCACTCCTGTGTTGCTGACCACAATGTCAGACGTGCAGTTCCCAAGATGCACAATCAGTAAGCTTTTTTTCACTTAGGTAAGCTATTCCAGATTTTAGGTGCATAACAGCAGAAAGTCGCCTCACCACTTCTTTTAAGTTTAGCTCTTGGAATAATAAGCAGACACTCATTTGAAGATCTAAGGTTATGATTTGGAGTGTAAGGTGAAAGACATTCTGAAATATAGGGTGGAGCGAGATGATTTAAGGCTTTGTAAACTATAAGCAGTATTTTAAAGTCAATTCTAAATGACACTGGTAACCAATGTAGTGACATCAGAACTGGGGTGATGTGCTCGGATTTTCTTTTCCTAGTTAAGATTCTAGCAGCTGCATTCTGCACTCATTGCAATCGATTGATGTCTTTCTTGGGTGGTCCTGAGAGGAGTGCATTACAATAATCTAGCCGACTGAAAACGAAAGCGTGAACTAATTTCTCAGCATCTTGCAATGTTATAAGAGGTCTAACTTTTGTTATATTTCTTAAGTGAAAAAATGCTTTCCTAGTAATCTGATTAATATGTGATTTAAAATTCAGGTCAGAGTCAATAGTTACCCCTAAATTCTTTACCTCTGTCTTAACTTTTAATCCTAATGCATCAAGTTTATTTCTAATAACCTCATTATTCAACCTCAACAAAACATTGATCACTTATAGTCTTTCTAAACAAACATGCAGTATTTTTCTGAACTTTCTATACTCTAACAGAGATGCTAAAGCAAGGTGGGGGGGCGGCAGCGGTGGTCTTACTTTTTTTTTTTTTTCTTCTTGAGCTTGTGAGCTTGCAATAAAAGTACAGATTAGATCAAGATGTGCAGGTATCCTTTGCAATCCAGTAACATTTGAAATTATTTATGGATGTGCCGAATAAATGCAAATTCCATTTTTTGAGTTTGCTCATAAAGTTGTTTATAGTTAATACAAAAACAAATGAATTCAAACAAAAAATAGTGCATTTTAATTGTATAGTCTCAGCAAATGTCAGCACCAGTGAGTAATGTTAATATTTATAAGAAGAATCTGCATGTACACAGTTCCCAGAGATTGCGGAGTAACTTTAAGTTTTTATTCATTTCTAAATTAAAAACCAACTGGTTGTAGCCGTTAGTGGAACTTCTTGCTTAATTAAGTGGCTTTCCTTTTTTCTTTGTCTGCAATCTCAGTTGTTGGTGGTTTTGCTTCTCTCTTAAGATTGTGAGAGGTCTTGTTTTAGTGTACAGACATTTTACTCAACCCTCTGTATTTTTACTTCTGTTTTTATTCACTTGCTAAAAATGATTGTCCCTTAATTGCTCCAATTTTTAACCAGCTAAAATGATCTACACATAACAAAGTAAAGAATTGTGGAGTAGCCGACTCGGGTTTATTTTCACCTCTGCATCTTCATCCAAAAGAAATGGTTTGAATATCATAAATTTTGAAAACAAGAGAAGAAAGTTGAGTGATTGAGAGGAACTAATGCATTCCAGTTTACAAAATAGTTTTTGTTGATTTTTCTCATAAGTAAAATACACAAAGGGAAATATGTCTGATACTTATTAATGGGAACAATAATAAGACCACTTTCCATTAACAGCGACGATTATCCTCTAATTAATCCATTGGCCTCACTGGGACTGTGACTGCCAAGTCAGAAGTTTTCTTTCCCTTTTAAATTTTCTTCCTTTTTAGTCATTCTGGTGTGTGTGTGTACAGACTGTAGTGTGTGTGAGTGCGTGTGCATGTATGTGTGTGTATCTTTTTTTTTTTTTGTATTTATTTAAAGAGCTTCTGTAAAAAAAACACAAATTTCCACCTGGGCTAGTGTGTGTGTCTATGTTTATCTATTAATTTATGTATTTACTTATTTGAAAAGCTTCTGTAATTATCCAAATCTTCTCCCTAGGGACAAAAAAAGAAATCTATCTCTTGCAATCTCTAATCAAGCAGCCCTCCAAGAACTGAGTTTGAGACCCTTGACTTAGGCAAACTCTGAGTGATTCACAACTATTTGTCTAGTTGGTAATGCCATCTACATTACCAGCATGCCTAGTCTTACCTTAATAGGTCTTATTGAGTGGAATATTTTGTTTAACCAGCAGTAATAGGCGGCGTGGTGGCGCAGTGGTTGGGCTGCTGCCTCGCAGTTAGGAGACCTGGGTTCGCTTCCCAGGTCCTCCCTGCATGGAGTTTGCATGTTCTCCCCGTTTCTGCGTGGGTTTCCTCCCACAGTCCAAAGACATGCAGTTTAGGTGCATTGGTGATCCTAAATTGTCCCCTGGGTGTGTGTGTGTGCGTGTCCTGTGGTGGGCTGGAGCCCTGCCCGGGGTTTGTTCCTGCCTTGCACCCTGTGTTGGGTGGGATTGGCTCCAGCAGACCCCCGTGACCCTGTGTTAGGATATAGCGGGTTGGACAATGACTGACTGACCAGCAATAATTGTACTAAACTCTCATGCGACATTTCCATTATCTTACAGCACCATTGTGCCATATGGTTTTGATTGATTGTTATGCTAGTGTTGTGAAAACTGTTCAGGTAATGTAATCATATTCTGATTTATGGAATACATTTATGGAAGAGAGAGGAGTTGTTTTTTTTTTTTAAAACAAAATACCCCAGATATGAAACTGTTCAGTATCACATTTCAAATGTATGAGAAGATGTGCAGATTCACATCCAGGAGGATGATTGGGCTTTTTAAGTTTGCTGTAAGTATTTTAAACTTAATCAGAGAGATCATGAATTGTCTTTGACCAAAAATTCCTACTTAAGGAAGATATACAAATGGTTTCCAGTTTTAGCAAGTCACAAAGAAGACATCTGAAGATTTCTAAAATTGTGGAAGTGTAGTAAACATTAATGACTTTACATTCAATCACTTTTTGCAGAATTGCTGAAACTTTTTTAAATCGAGACAGTAAAGTAGAAATTTGAGAAACCCACTTTCCTGCAGTTTTCTTGGAGCTGATCATTTTAGCAGTTGTTTAAGAGTACCTGAAATATGATTTCCTTCTCTCTAAGACCTTGCCCTGGATAAGTGGGTTAGGCAAACGCATGGCCGATTTCCTTCTCTTGTTGCAAAATTTCTCATTTGGGCATTAGTTGATAGTATAGTTTTTCACCTTAATACATCAAAGCAAGAATTTTTTTTTTAAAAAAAGGTAAGGGCAAGAATAAGATTATTTTAATCAGACACATCTTCTGAAGTATTGAAGAGAACAATTCAGTTAGTCAGACTTGTTTTCTAGAATATCCTTTGAAGAGTCACTGTTCCTTTGCAAAATAACAGCGGGCAATGTTACAAGTCAGTTAGGCAGATCTAGCCAGTACAATGAAGCCATATTTTCTACATATATATTTCTTCATAGCTGTTTACCACTCATTACTAATAGTGAATGATATTTTTACATGAACGTCATACACAGGAAACAAAATACAGCTGTGAACTTTATAAGCGACAGCTGGCTATATGGTTTACACATTTATTTCTCTAATTTAGGCTGACGGAATTGAAATTATATTTTAAATAGCATTTCAGGTTACCGTAAATAGTTTATAGTAGCAAAAGCACTTTTGTTTTTCTTTGATAAAGGTTATTTTTAATAATACCAGCTTAATCTGTGTTTTGCGATTAAACGGGTACCCCTTTGCCGAAAGAAACAAATGTGAATTGATTATATGTAACAAATGTAGATATCTTAAACAGTGCGGCATTAATTATTTATTAGTTATTCTTAAATAAATGTATTTTTTTTAGTATTTATTATGACACAGTGGAATGACAAATTGTTTTTTGGGAATGTGCACAATAATGTCCTGGTTACCATGCAATACAGTTCTCCTTTATCGTGTTTTGCTCATTTGCAACTTTATGTTTGTGTTTTTTAATGCACGCACCATGAATTTTAGTCTGTGTTTATATACTTTGTTTCTTTACTGTCGTGAGGTACTTTAATATTATGGTATACATAAGCAGCACCAATTCAGGCTCTAGCTGGAAATCCAAGCAGTGTTTGTTTCACAGACATTGAAGCAGCAGTTCTAATATCTTAATGATTTCTCGGCTGGTGATTTGAGCAGGAATCGCTAGGCCTCTGCTTTCATAGTCTTGAATGGAGTCACTGCTCATCATAAGCCCTCTGCTGCCACCATAGGGAACAGAGCAACATGATGAGGCTGCAGCTACATTTAGATATTTTGAAAGCCAGCAGAGAAATATTCCTAAGAAATGTAGTTTAAATTTCCAGTTTCATTGCTTTATGCATGTTTCCCAGAAACATAACTCTTTGTAGTAGCATTTTAGTTTAATGAGTAGTACGGAATTAGTGCAAGAGTGTCATATTGTTAATGTATTGCTTACATTACACAGTATGTACTGTATTTAGTTTGGAAATAGAGTGATGGAGATGTATATTACGGTATGTGAGTGTAAATTATTTTACTTGTTCATCTTTTCAACTATTGAACCTGCTGTTTGACAATTTAGAGGCAAAGGCTTACATTGACCTTAATGATTTAGTATCATGCTGTGCAATGAGTTTGGTTTTCTTTTTTATCTGTGATAGAACATGAAAGTCATTTGGATCATTTCATGTTCTGCTATCATGCACATGTCATTTTTATAGATATTCTTGAATGCCACCTGCTGGATTGATACCCCACAGCTGTGTGGTCCTCAGAAACTGTGTTCACAGCTGTATGGAATAGTAAACACTCTGAACTATATGTTGAAACATATGGTTTTCTGTAAGAGCGTTTATGAAAAGCAGACATGTCAACAAATCGTATGCACCCCCTTTATAAAATAAAAACAGATTGTTTTGTGTGTGTTCTGCGTAACCTTGCTTTGCATGTGTATACACCAGCACACATGTGAGTGTTCATTTATGTCATTCGACTATTCATTCCTTTTTGTATCTGTCCATACATAGGGTCTCGGCATCCAAAATAATGCAGCGTCAGCTGGGCTAACCTCTTGCACAACTTCTTGAAGTCAAATGCCACAATTTGATTATGGAAGGACCTCCTGACTGAGTAATTCAATCATACAGTACATACAGGAGTATAATACCATTCATACCTGTCAGTCATCACTTTGATTTCTCTATCTATCAGATGTAATGGATTGTGGGCATCTTGTGTTGACATGAGCTGTCAGTCCCATCATCTTCACAGTACTGTAACCTTATCCACTGTGACACCCAGAATAAATAAACCTGCAGACCTTCAGTGCTTTTCTTAAAGAAGAGATGACACTACCAAAGATGATCACTTCAGATTTTGTTGTCTTCCCAAACCACTTAATGTGATCAGAGAATTAAAATTTCAACAAGTCATTTAATGATAGCTACACTGCAAGGACTGTTAACACCCAGGTTAGGTTTCCTGTGGTTTCGCAGTCATATCTAAGGCAGTGTTTATCTGGCTGCATGCCATTTCTAGGACATTCTACTCTGTTTTATGTGATCAGGTGAATTTATTACTGACTGTGAGGTCATTGTGATTTTCAATAATTGGAGGCTTGCTGATTTATTTTAAAAGATCCATAAAGCAGTAAACAATACCATTTACATTTAATTAGTTTTATTGAGCCGAGAGCCATTTTATTTGCAATGAACTTCATGTTATGATGAAGGACATATTTTAATGATCTTTTAGTAAGATGAACAAATGTTGCCCTTGACCTGACAGAGGTGTTTTCTTTTCCCCTTATTGATGACATAGGAGACCATTTGGAAATTATGACTGTCAAAGAGAGCAAAGTGAAAGTCATTACTATTGTATTATTCAGCAATATATAGAACGAGGAAATAAATGGTATTTTCATGCTCAGGCCTCTTAGCCATCTACTTAATTTGTGTTTTACTTACAAATAAAAAAAAAAAAAAAAAACAACAAATAGAGAAAAGCAACGAGGCAGCAGAAATGATGATAATATAATTTATGCTACACATACCTTTTTACATTTTGGTCAGTCACTGAGTTGGCTACCTCTTAAAGTTTTGTGCTTTCCACTTGTATAATGATAATTGCTTCTTATCTTGTTAAGGCCTTAGAGGAAAAATGTGTAAATTGTTTCCAGTGAAGGATAAATCTAAGTAAATGGTCAAGGAGAGGTTCTGGCACTTTAATGTAATGTATATTTTTTGATTGTAAATGCTTGAAAAGGCATGAATTTCAGTTTAACTGAAATCCTGCTTCATCATTACTTCACTGCTAGAATTATTTTTTCCAAATGACTGTTACAAAATGGGGACTGAAGAAGACAAACTTTGAGGCTGAGTGGAGTGAACACATTGTCATAGATTGAACATTCTAATTTAAATGAATCCATAGGAAAACACCATTAAGGATTATGCATATTAACCTGCTTTTCTTTGAAAAGATTCACAAGTTATCTTTCACTGCAGTATGTGAAATTAATTATTAAGAACAGAAATGTGGATCCTCAACAATATTTTAAAAAAACCTTTTTTTCTAGGTCTCTAATATTTGCAGTTACACACATTTGATTTTGAAAGACGTTACGTTATCTGTTTATTGTGCTGCTTTATTTGTGAACAAAAATATCGTTGTGTTTGAAGATAATATTGAAAACAAGAGCAACTTACCCGTTGGAATTTAAAGTCAGGTAACGTTTCCAAGATGGACACTGCTCTCAACCTCCTCTATTTTAGTGCCCGTCACCTTTAATTAACTTCATTCTACTACAAACTGGAAATGCTGCATTTCATTAATCAGAAGATCCAGCTTTTAAACGAGTATTAGGAGACAAACATCAAATGTTTCTCTATGAAAGTGGTTTTAAGCCATAATTGCTAAAGCTCTTAGAAATGTGACCCTCTCTCTATTTTTCAACATTCTCAATCAATGTTAATATCCCAGTTCAGGCATCACTGCTTAAACAGCGTAACGATCACTGGTCATAGCAGAAACCATTATGCATTTATGGAAACAAAAGATGTGGTAAGGAAAGAGACTTTTTAAATCTGTATCATTTATCTTGAATCTAAACTAGAGAAAAAAAATGATTTTTTTTTTCTTTTATTTGACTGTTGTAAATATCTGTCAGTATCTTTCATAGATCCAGTCCACATATAGAAGCAATGATCATCCAACTAGGAATGCTATTTATATATTGCATTATTAAAAGTTGAGAAAATTGTACTCTGGAAAGTTTCTGATCAGTCTGTTAGACTTCATTCATATGTAATTATTTTGAATATCAAAAATCGAACTTATTTTTTTTAATCCAAACAAACTAAAATGAATTTGTGCATATGCTGTAAATCGATCGCTTGATTGAGGTTGTCTTACAAAATGTGTCCATTACTCACTCTTTCATAATTTACAGTTTCTTTTTGTGCATACTTCTGGCGTTATAGCATGCCATCATTTAACTATATCAGTGGAGCTTTAGGCGGCGCTTATACTACTTAACACACGGCAGCTGACAGCTACTTATTTACTATTTGAAACAATGCAATTGCAGAAATACTACTAATCTGTTATTAGCCGTACAGGGCGAAATCTGACTCTACATAGCAGTTAATTGTTCTATTTATACAGTGCAGTAACCAGACGTGTCAGTTTGTTCATCTGTAATTACATAGATAGTGCTACTCATTATGCTGTTCATCATG